>NC_134093.1:44774660-45079035 GCF_000715075.1 Nicotiana tabacum | reverse complement strand
CACAAATAATACCAGCGCACCCCAAGGTGAAACACTTGTCTTGATGAAACCCTTATCCAACAACTCCTACAACTGTTCCTTCAATTCCTTCAACTCAGTTGGAGCCATGAGATACGGTGGAATAAATATGGGTTGAATGCCTGGTGCCAAATCTATACCAAAATAATATTCTTATCGGGTGGCATGCTCAGTAGGCCTGCTGGGAACATATTTGGAAACACGCTCACTACAAGGACTGAATCAAACGTAGTAGTATCAACGCTAACATCTCTAAAAAAAGGCTAGGTACGCCAAACATATCTTCTCAACCATTCGTTGAGCCTTCAGAATTAAAATCAGCCTACTAGGAGTGTGACCAAGCGAACACCTCTATTCCAACCTTGGCAGCCCAGGCATAGCCAACATCACGGTCTTAGCATGATAATCAAGAATGGCATGGTACGGTAGCCAATCCATACACAAAAGCATCTCAATATCAACCATGTCAACCAGTAGGAGATCAACTCGTCTTATAAATCCCAATAGTAACCACAAAAGAATGATAGACATGACCCATCGTACTAGAATTCCCAACAAGCATAGACTGATCAACAGGACTACCCAAAGAGTCATGAGGCACATCCAAATATGATGCAAAGTAGGAGGACACATACGAATAAGTAGCAGATCAAATAATAGTGAAGAATCTCTATGAAAGATCAAAAAATATACCTATAATGACTACATCAGATACGACTGCTTTAGTCCTACCACGGAAAGAATAACAACGGGCCTAGCCTCCCCCTCTAGGATGACCTCTACCCTCTTGTCCCCCCACCTCTAAATGGTTGTGCAGGTGGTGTAGCATTTGGCATGGGAATCATAGCCTAGTTACCCTACTAAAGTACACACATCCGAAGCCTGGGACTATCTCTTCTCATATGCCTCAAATCACCGCACTTAAAACAAGCTCTCTACGAATGTGGCTGCTGAGACTGATCCTGCCCTGAACGAATGGAACACCCACTGTAATAACTACATGCGAAAGGTTCATTGAAGGATGACTGTCCTAGACAAGTGCTCTAAAATCCATGGCTAGCAAGAGCACCACATGAAACCTGAAGTGTTTACTGTACTTCCCAGCTGACACAGCCTCTATCGTAATGACCCTTGCCTCTAGAGTAGGCCCCACTAAATCCTCTAAAGCAACGAGGCTTCTTGGCATCTCTGTCCTCCCTCTCCCGCCTACGAATAAGCTCTAGTTTCCTATAAATCTCCACATCCTTATGTAAGGTAGTCTCAGTTTCCATCTCTCGTGCCATCCCGAACCTAGGTTGTAGCTGAGTCCCTTAACAAACCTACGGACCCTCTCCTTATCATTAGAAACCAAAAGAAATGAACAGCATAATAACTCTATAAACCTCATTGCATACTGGGTCACGATCATATCCTCGTGGCACAGATGCTCGAACTCACTGCGTAACTCATCCATTCGAGTCAGTGGAATAAACTCCTCCAAGAAAAGAACTAAGAACTGAGGCCATGTGAGTGGTGTTGCGCCAGCTAGCCTACTCGATTCATAAGTCTGGCACCACCTATATGCTGGCTCTAACAACTAGAAGGTAGTAAAGTCAACCTCGTTCGTATCCAACAAACTTGAAGTGTGCAAAATATGATGACACTGATCAACAAAACCATGTGCATCCTCAGTAGGCTCTCCACTGAAATGAGGAGGGTGAAGTCTCTGAAACCTCACCATCCTCTTCTGCTCCTCGGCAATCAACGTTGGCCTAATCTCAGGCTAAACAACAATGACTGCCTATACCGATATAACCCCTAGAGTGTGATAACCATGAGTCAAATTCTCCAATGTACGTGCAGCAGGATTGTGGGCTCCTCCCCCAGCCTGTGAAGCAGTTAGAGCGATCAGGATCATACCCGCTTGAGTCAAGATCTCAAACACGCTCAGGATGTGAGCTAAAGTCTCCTAGAGTTTAGGTGTCGCAATAGGTATCTTGGGTGCCTGATATGCTCCCACATGCTGAATATGATCGGGCATCTGCTACTTCACTGGAGCTACTGGTGGATCCACACCAGTTGCACTAGCAGGATCCCTACATGTGGTACATGCTCCACCTCGGGCTTTGAACCAGCCTATCGCGACTCTAACAGGGGGCACTATTGCCTGCTCAGCTGCTCCAAAAGAATGTGTTCTCACCATCTATAAGAAAATAGAATAGTAAAGTTTTAAACTTCAGGATAAATAAATACGTACGATAAAGAATTAAAGAAAGAGAAGTTTTAGTAATATTTCGGTACCCTATAGAAGATAAGTACAGACGTCTCCGTACCAATCTACAAGACCCAACTAAACTTGCTCATGACCCGTAGAACCTATGAACCTAGGGTTGTGATACCAACTTGTCACTATCAAACATCCCACCAAAGGTCATGATGGCACTAACCTCCAAGATTAGGTAAGTCAATAATACAATAATATTTTAAACAACTGGACAATATATAATATGTCCAAATTAACATAATAGTACAAAATAAGCTAATACATACATACCACAATACCAAAATCAGACAACCAGGTAGTACAGAGTCATGAGCTCAAAAATCGAATATAAGAGATGTCTCGATAGTATAATACTGTCTGAATGTATAAATAATAATATAAAGATTAGGAAAGGGGACTCTAAGGATCCGTTGTCTCCAATGCCTGGATCTGCACAAAAATATGCATGAGTATAGTATGAGTACGGGACAACGTGTACTCAGTAAGTATCAAGACTAACCTTGACGAAATAGTGACGAGGTTCAAGTCATGTGATACTCACTAATCAAAGAACCTGTGATATAT
The DNA here is from genome assembly GCF_000715075.1 of Nicotiana tabacum. Taxonomy (NCBI): domain Eukaryota; kingdom Viridiplantae; phylum Streptophyta; class Magnoliopsida; order Solanales; family Solanaceae; genus Nicotiana; species Nicotiana tabacum. The sequence goes on along the minus strand of NC_134093.1, from coordinate 45,076,190 downwards.
ATATATATATATATATATATATATATATATATATATATATATATATATAATAACTTTTGACAAGAATATAACAAGATGCAATATCTTCAATAATCAAATCAAGAGTTATCAACTCAGCATAGATAAATCAATCTTCACAATCGAGTCATCAACAAATAACAGAGGCATAGAGTAGTATGTTAGAATTCAACATAAAGGCATATAAAATGCATAATAAGGCACAAAGGATGCACTTGCATCGTCAAAACATCCACCTTTATGCTCAAAACTCACCATCATTGGATTCTATATCATAATATCCGAACATCAGTCAATTTACCACAATTCGCGTGTACGCCATCAAGAGAGAAACATAAGAGGGCGACCCTAGGGGGATGGATCCAAATCCACATGTTGCACAATATAACATACTTGTGCAAAACAGTAACAATATCATCATAACTGCACGACAAAGACCTCATGCCACAATATCATCAACACCACAATATCTGCACAGACAAGACCTCATGCCAACACCAAATCAATTCGCTCATTATGTCCATATGTGCCAGAAACACAACATTCCAAGATACCAGTTTATCATAACGAGACACATGCTCACAATTCATCAATATAGTGCACCAGGACATAATTACCATAAATTGCGGATGTGTGCTCAATATATGAAGTATGATCATAGCTAAATTAATTATAGCAACAATTCCACAATAGCCCATCTTGGCTAATTAGGAGATAAAAATCCTAAATACTATCTCTAGCATGAAAGGATAAATTCACGCGGTCATACAAATGAATAAATGTGTATTATAGAAAGAACACAATCAAAATAAGGCATAATATGAGCCTAAAGTCTAATCCGATCATACATCACACATAGCACCCGTGTATACACTTGACACCTCGCATACACATCGCTTTTAACATATTACAGTAAAACAAATAGGGTCAAATCATAAGGGTTCCCTCACACACGAGTAGGCAAGATAATTACCTTAATAAGCCCAATTCAACCTCCTAAAACCGCCTTTCCCTTAGAAATCAGCTCCAACTAGCTAAACTCTAGCCAAAAATAACTCATTAACATCAAATAAAGCTATAGGAATCAAATCCAAACAATAAAGCTTCAATCTTTATTCAATTCCCAAAAAGTCAACAAAAGTCAACCTGGGCTCACAGGGTCAAAACCCGAGTCAAGGGGTAGATCCCGACTACCCATAATCCCATGAGTCTAAATATGTGTTTATATTCCAAAACCAAGTCCAAATCATATCTCAAAACTTCAATTTTTCTCTCTCTAAAGTTGTAGGGAATTTCATGTTTTGGGTGTTAATAATCCATGTAAATTCTTGAAATAATACCAAAAATGATTAGAAATTACTTACCACAAAGTCCTGTATGAAAATCTCCAAGCTAAATCGCCCATCTCCTAGTCTAAGGTTCAAAATATGTAAGAATGGGCTAAAATCCCGAAATACAAAACTTAAATGCATTGCCCATGGGTACTCTTTGCGAACGCGGCACGTGCATCACGTTCGTGAAGAAAAATAGCTTATGCCCAAAAAATAACTCTTCGCATTCATGAAACATCCCTTACAAATGTGATGACCAGCTTATCTCCGCTATGCGATCGCGACCAGGCCTTCGCGAATGGGAAGGCCAATCCTCCAACTCCTAGCTCTCAAATGCAAATGCGACCCTCCTGGCGCTAACGTGAAAGACCAACCCACCATCCACCGTGAACGCAAACCCCCAGGCGCTAACGCAAATAAGAAATCCTCCCCAACACCAAATCCTTCATTGTGAGGTGATACTTCCCTCGCGAACGCGATGGACACCATAGACCATCAAAATCAGCGAACTCCAAATATGCTCTAAGTGATCCAAAACTCACTTGAGTCACTGGGGATCCCGTCCAATCATACCAACAAGTTCATAAATGTAAGGCCCTGTAAAATATTACTTAAAACCTGGGGTTTTGTGGTGCCGAAGTAGAATTACGCAAGCTCGCCGCGGTTCGGACTTTTTGGGTTGAACAGTGCGTTAGGAGAGTTGAAGAAATTTTTTGGAAGTACAGGGCACTTCTGCGGCCCATTCTGCGGATCGCAGATCTGTCGTAGAATGAGGCAAAAATCTGGGTAAATGTTTGGGCGATTATGAGGTCCATATGCGGCCGCATAATTATTTTGCGGGCCGCATAACCCATCGCAGACCCAATACAAAAATATTCTGGAAGGTAGTTCTGCGATGCATTATGTGACTGCAGACTGGTCGCAGAGTGAGGCAGGGGTGCCCATTTCTGGAGGGCCATTATTCGGCCCATTTTGCAGACCGCAAAAATGTTATGCGACCGCAGATCTGCATTGGGGCTTTATTATTTTCTAACTTTTTAACCCGATCCTATATCGATAATTAGACGTGAGGGACCATTTCTAAAGGGGATATCTGGTATTTTTAGAGAGAGGGAGTGGCCTCGAGTGAGGTGAAGTTCCTAAGCTAATTGTTCCTCCAAAATCTTGTCCAAGCTTTGAAATTCAACAAGAAAGCTCACTAGGCCTTCAACCAAGAGGTAAGATTCTAGGCCTAACCCTCAATTACGAAATTTTATTTGGGAATAGGTAATGGGGAGGAAGGTTTTGAGGATGAGAGTTGTTTATTTTACATGCATGTACCATCAAGGGTAGTGGGAAGGTAAACTTTGGGTAGTGGGATAAAACAATCCACCATAGGAGGACCTTGAAACCTTGACGCACACCTAGTGTTTGATAAAATACTCAAGTGAGCTGGAACTATGAACTCCTTCCTAATTTGTGTTCAATTTTGCTATATCTCTAGATAGATCGAAGTGGCTAAGATTTTCAGAACGTTGTAGTAATTTAAAAAGCTCGAGGCAAGGTATGTTGGCTAAACTCTTCTCTTAGAATTGAACCCCACAATATCCTTGTAAGTCCCATGATGCTTATTATAAATTTATTATTCCAAATAAGCCTTGGGTCAAAATAAATATGCGTTCAGTATGTATTCCAAAGATTCTTGTTATGTTGAGTCACTGTCGAGAATGTGGTTTAAGTATGGGCAGTGTGTTATTACGTTATGATTTAAAAGCATGTTTCTAATAAAAGCTATCATGTCAATTGTGTAAGAAATCACATGTGCCTAAGACCCTAAATTTCTCAAATATGTGTTTAAAGTATTAATTAGAAAAGCCTTGTTGTTGATTATCCATGATTATATTTGAAAGTGAAAGAAGAGAACATGAAATATGATGTGCGGCCAACGTGCCAAGAATAATATTGCGTTATGGCCAATGGTGCCAATAAAATAAATGACATGTAAAAGAATATGAAATGAGTAGTAAATCCTTTTAATAATAAATGCCTTGGGAGTATCATTTTAGTCACCGAGGAAGGGTAGGTCGGAACAACCCCGAAACTACACGTACCGGTGTAGGAGTGATTGAGGGATAAATCCCTGTGTTAATGTAATAAGACTGTTTCCCCTTATATGGGATGAGATTGGTATGTTTAGATATTTCCCCTTAAATGGGATGAGATTATTTCTAGCAAGATATGATGTGATGTCGACCCAAACGGCATTGTGGTAAGACGGCTTAGCCGATCGGGCTGAGATCGGACGCCATGCCGCGCACATGTTAGTATTGTGAGTGTATTTCTCAGGGTGAGACGGCTTAGCCGGTCGGGATGAGATCGGACTCCGTGCTAAAAGACGGTGGTGTATCGGTGCTAAAAATCCCGCAACTTAAATTACTGAAACTTACTTGAAATTTACCTTTCCCCTAACTTGACACCTTGATACTGTTTGAGTCTCTTATTGATTTCATGTTTTATTCTCCGCTTACTATTACTCATTCTATTGAGAGGGTTTTAGTTTTTACATACTAGTACTATTCCATACGGACTAACGTCCCTTTTGCCGGGGGCGCTGCATCTTTAATGGATATAGGTGGTACCATGGCAGGTGGTATTGATCAGTGATAGCAGCACACCCTCTCCTCAGTTGACTTGGTGAGCCCCACTTCATTTCGGGGTCTCGTATCTCTTATCCTTTGTACATAGCGTTTTGAGATATAGTCGGGGCCTTATTGCCGGCACTGTCATAGCAATCTTTCATGTAATCGTATCATCTGTTCCACTTTAACTATGATTGTACAATTTACTGTTTTATAGATTTGTTAATGACGTAACTAATGGAAATGAACTGGTGTTGGTCACATGACCTCTTACTGTCTAATTAATGAAATATATTCTTCTCTTTATTCATGGGTGAGTTGGGTAGAAGGTATTGTACAGGCTTGCTCGACTGGAGTATCTCGGTTGAGCATCGGTCGCGCTCCCCGAACCTATCTATTGTCGGGCGTGACAATAAACACTACCCAAACCTATCCAAAGCCTTAAAACACATATGATAATATCACATCGACGAATCAAAGATCAAAACACAAGCTTAACTTTTTTTTAAGTTCAAGAACTTCTAAACTTCCTTCAATCACTTCGATCCACCCCATCGGTGAAAAATCGTAATATGCCCTGAGAAATTCCTACCAGCGTGCCCATTATCTAATTCAAGACTAACCAATCCAGATAATACCTAAGTTTTACACACAAATTCCAAATGACAAAATGACCCTATTTCAAGTTCTAAAACAACAATCTAAATCCGGTAACATCAAAGTCAACTCCCGATCAAACTTATGAACTCTTCAAACCTTCAAATTGCCAACTTTCGGCAAATAGAGCCAAAAATTCCAAGGCACCTCCAAATCAAATTCAAACATACACCTAAGTCCATAATTACTATGCGAACTTATCAGAATCATCAAATCACCAATCTGAGGTCGTTTACACATAAGTCAAACCTTGGTCATTACAACTTAAGTTTCCAATAATAGAACTAAGTAGTCTAATTTACTGCCAAACCTTTTTGAAACCAAGCCAAATCCCCGCACATCACAAAATAAAAAACAAGCATACGAAAAATATCAAATAGGGAAACAAACTCGAATATACAATAAAACTGGTCGAATCATTACATATGCATTATGACTTTTGAGTATAGTAGATTTTGATATTCGAGAGGTTCGGGAGTAGTTTGGAAGAGTAATTCTCAATTTGGAAGCTTTAAGTTTGAAGAGTTGACCAAGGTTCGACTTTTGAGTAGACAATCTCGGATTGGTGATTTGACGGTTCCAGTAGGTTCGTATAGAAATTTTGGACTTGGACATATGTTCGAATTTGGATTTGGAGGTTTCTAGAAGGTTTTGGCTCTATTTGTTGAAACATGGCAATTTGAAGCATTGGAGAGTTTATAGGTTTGATCAAAAGTTGACTTTGGTGTTATCGGACTCCGATTATGGTTTTGAAACCTTGGATAGGTCCTAATAATTTATATGAACTTGTGTGCAATGTTTGGTTGCAGTCCAGAATGTCTAAGTGTGATTCAAACGTGTTTGGCGAAGTTGGAATGTTTGGAAGTTAAGGAATAGATTTTGATCTTAGATTCTTAATTTTGATGTTATTTATGGTGTTTTCGGGTCTTTGAATAATTTTGGATAAGGTTTTCGGACTTGATGATATGATTGGATGTATCCCATGAGGCTCGGGTGAGTGTCTGGGTGATTTCGGATCATTCTAGGGTTGGCTTTAGCTGCTGGTTTTTTTGTGTCTTTGGTGTGCGTCATGATCGTGGGAGGTGTGTCGCAATCACGAAGAGTATTTTGGACCTAGGAGCCTTTGTGATTCGTGATCGCGGGAGGTGCACCGCATTCACGTAGGGTGCTTGGTGGTCTGGAAGTTTGGTCTTCATGGTCGCGATAGGTGCATCGTGTTCGTGGAGGTTGCTGACCAGTGTGCTTCACGTTTGTGAGGGATATGTCGCATTTGAGAAGAAGGTCTAGGTTGACAGTACAAATTTTTGTTTCGCGTTCGCGAAGGGCTGAAGGTCGCGAACGCAATGAAGGATTTTCTGTCAGGGGTAGTTTAAGTCCAAATTTTCAAGAAGAGGTTCATTCACTATTTTTTACTTGGAGGGTACAAGAGGCGAAGATGTTTAAGAGGGATTTCATTTTTACTTTGAGGATAAATGATTTCTACCTAGATTTAATTATATATCTTGATTTTTCATGAATTTATACATCAAAAATACGAAATTTTAAAGAAAAATTTAGAATGTTTGTCTACAACTTAAGAGGTTGAATTTTGGAGATTTGAGGGTTGGTTTAGACTTGAGTTTGAAATCTAATGATATATTTGTAATCGTGTGGTTATGGATGATCTATATCGATAATCAATTTCATATTTCGGGCTCGGGGCTCGAGGTTGACTTTTTTATTTGGGTTAAAAATTAAATCTTTTTTATATGAAATCAATTCCTAAGGCTTGTATTGAATCATTTAAGTAATACTTGACTAGATTAGATTCATTTGGTGGTGGATTTGAAAAAAAAAGAATTTTGGAAGGTTGAAGGTGTTCTCTGGAGAAGAATTATTTGCTACTTGTTACTTGATTTAGGTGCCACGTATATGCGACACGGCAAGTGTATATGCGTTACTAGGTTATGACATTAGCTGGATAGACTTAGGTTTATGAATTGCCTTATTTGGACTATGTGAATTTTTATCCACGTTTCGTTGATTCTATGATTACGTGATGAAACTTAATCATGATTTGAGACCATGTTAGGGTTATGAATTTTTGATTTGGACATGACAGACTTCCTTCATCGTGTTGAGCTTCCTAATTTAGTCATAGTCATACAAATACCTTACTTGATTTATGATTTAATGGCTATTGGCTTACTTTGTTCTTGTTGATATCATGATTAGACTTAAGAATGTTAAATAATCATATTGAATTGTTACAAAAAGTTAAAATACATGATTAGCCATACCCATATATTATTCATATAAATATGTTTTTCACATTTTATTATCTAATTAGTGAATTAAGTTGAAATTTGGGGTATGGTTGAACTCGTATCGGAATGGGTGTTCAGGTTTGGTAAATTTTATCGGGTTCCGTGGTGCAAGCCCGGGGTTTGACTTTTTAGTTTTTGTTAAAAATTGAGGCTTTATTATCCAGAATTTATTTTCTATGAGTTTTATTTATGGATTAAAATTATTTTGGCTAGATTTGAGCCGTCCTGAGGTTGTTTCACTTGAGAGGGCTATTTTAGAGTATCGGCCTAGCTCCTTTGAGGTAAGTATCTTGCCTAACTTTATGTGGGGGGAAACTACCCCTTAGGATTCGAGTCTTTGGTGCTAATTATGTCATGTGAAGTTCGTGTACGCGAGGTGAGGAGTACGTGCTCAGGCTTATTTATGGAAAGTTGACCTTTTAGGGCTCTTTCGTTCTTATGCTCATTATATATGAAGTTGTTTTGTTATGTTAAGTTCCCCATTTACTAGTTTTACCTCTACGGGTCTTAATTGGAATTAATTGCTTTCGTGTTCCACTCTTATTGCCTATTTGACTCTTGTGTGCCTTAACTGAAGTTGTTGCCTCTTCGATTGCCATGCTATCCTTTCCTAATTGCTTATCCTTAATTGAAATTATTATTATCTCTTATGTAGTTGTCTATCCTTAATTGAGGTTAGGATTATCTTTTCTGTTGCTTATCCTTAATTAAATTTGTTGTATCTCTTTCGTAATTGCTCAACCCAAAATGAAGTTTAGTTATCCTTTATCATAGTTGCCTCATCGTTATTTGGAATTATTGACACATGTTATTTCCCTTGATGTCGAATTGTACTTTTATGGAATCATTTGTTGCATATTATTTATCTCTTGTTGAGCTATTCTTATTGAAACTAGTATTCCCTATTGTGTTTATTCTTTGTGAGCTCGTTCTACTGCTTCTTTGTGATCCAAAGCTCTTGAGTTGATTTACTTGCCGTATTCTCGTGCTATTATTGTTGTTGTTGCTGTTGTGCACAGTTTGTTGAGCCGAGGTCTATGCGCAATTGTGGTATTAAACTATTTAGATGAAATGTTGTGGAATATGGGCACATGTTGTGAAAGTCATTCTATTATGATGTTGTGTGTTTGGCATGTGATATTGTTGGGGGGTTTTATTCGGGTGTTTGCATGAGATTTCTGACGTGCTATTGTTACTATTGATATTTGCACATGCGGCGTGATAAGGCGGGCTATATATGTGGTTTTGCGCATGTGGCGAGACAAGGTGGGAATATTATTATGTTCGTACGGCGAGACAAGGCGGGTATTTACTTTATTATTGCGCACGTGGCGAGATAAGGTGAGCTATGTCGGGAAATGATTTGTATAACTTATGATGGCTTGGGGGCATTGTTGTTTTTGATATTTGTGTAGTGGCGTGCCTAACTTGTGTGAGTTTTACCTTGTGCAAATTGTGGGGATCGTTTATTATGTGCCATTCATTTTCTCTACTCTTATTCGTTGGCCCGAACTGTGATAGAACACTTGCACAGGCATACACGTACTTTACCCTATCAGTTTAAGAAGATGAACACTGATGCCATTGATCATTTGTATGTACTCCGTCTAGTTGTCTTATATGTGAGAATTGTTCTATTGGCATATGAGTCGTCCGTGCAGTTATCAGTTGTAATGAGGGCACAAGATGCCAAGTGATTAGGGTTCATGAATTGGGACCCGTGAATTGTGTGAGTTTTGAGGTTTGGTACCTCGTGGAGATTATTAGATAAATTTAGTGTGAGAGCGGTTACTTTTATTGAGTTGCTACTTATTTTTCCCTTATTTGGTTCCACCGGATTTAAACTGTGTCGAGCTTACTCTACAGTTCTATTACTTGTTGTTTCTTGTTGCTAATTGTTGCTTCTAGTTCCTCTTGTAAGCATTGTATTATTGTTGTTATCATGCCTAGCTTTATAGAGATATGGTACCCTGATATTTCTTCACCTATACTTGTCCAGATTATTTAGTCCAGTTGGTGTCTTGATTGTCCCTCGTCACTACTCCACCCAGGTTAGTTTTGATACTTACTTGGTACAACTGTGGTGTACTCATACTATAGTTCTGCACATTTTGTGCAGATCCGGGTATTTCAGAGTTGGTAGACCGCTATCTAGCTATACGGATCTTGCTGTGGAGACTCAAGGTAAACCTGTTGCTGCGTCCGCAGGCTTTGGAGTCACCTTCGAATATTATACTTGCACCGTTTTATCTCTATTTCGAAATAGTTATATCTAGAGGGTTTTGTTTCCTAGAAAACTTAGTAGAGCTTATGACTTGTACTACAGGTTTTGGGATTGTATAGTTTTGTATAGAGATTTTTATTTCGTATTTGTCAGTCGTTAGTTAAATATGGTTATTATTCCAGTAAGTGTTAACCTTACCTACTCCTAAGATTAGGTGCCATCACAACATCCTACGGAGGGAAATTTGGGTCATGAAAAGTTGGTATTAGAGCCCTAGGTTCATAGGTGCTACGAGTCATAAGCGAGTTTAGTAGTGTCTTTCGGATCGGTACAGAGACGTCTGTACTTATCTTCGAGGGGATACGGAACTACTAGGATAGTTTCACTTCTTTCATTCCTATTGTGCGAGTTTATTGGTCTCGGAGTTTGAGCTTTTATCATTCTATTCTCTCACAGATTGTGAGGACACGAGCTGTAGTTACTAATGACGCTTCCCCCGGAGCAGGTGTCGCTAGGGGCCGGGGCAGAGGCCGAAGAGGAGAACATGTCGCAGCTAGGACACTTACCAGAGTAGCAGTTGAGGAGACGCCAGTATCTCCGGTTGGGGGACAGGTACCGGAGGTTCCTGTTGTTACCCACGGACTCCAAGAGACTCTAGCACAGTTTCTGAGTATGTTTGGTACATTGGCTCAGGTGGGGTTGATTCTGGTTGCACCAGCTACTTCACAGACCAGGGGAGGAGCTCAAACTCCCGCCGCCCTTACTCCAGAGCAGCAAGTCCACATTGGTCAGGTTCCAGGTGTCATGATGACTCAATCTGTGGTCCCAGTTCAGCCCATGGTCAGGGCCGTAGCATCTGAGGAAGAACAGCTTAGACTTGCAAGGTTCAAGAAGTATGACCCTCCTACTTTCAGTGGTTTGGCTTCAGAGGGTGCACGGGGTTTTCTAGAGGAGTGCCACTGTATCCTCCGCACTATGGGTATTGTGAAAATGAGTGGGGTTGCTTTTACTATGTTCCAGTTTAAGGGAGAGGTATATCAGTGGTGGTAAGCATATGAGTTGGGTAACCCGACTGATGCAGCTTCACTTTCATGGGTTCAGTTTTCAGAGATGTTCCTAAGAGAGTTTGTTCCTCAGACCCTTCGGGATGCATGGCACGCGGAGTTTGAGCAGCTGCGATAGGGGACTATGTCTGTGTTAGAGTATGTCGTTATATTCAGTGATTTGTCGAGACATGCACCTACTTTGGTCGTTACAGTTAGAGAGAGAGTCTATAAGTTCATTGAGGGGCTCAGACATGATATCCGGTTCAGCATGGCTTGGGAGTTGGAGTCAGATGTTCCATTTCAGCAGGTGGTGTAGATCGCCCGCTGATTAGAGAGCATGTGGGACTAGGAGAGAGAGGATAGGTGGGGCCAGGAGAGAGAGGACATACGGGGTCAGGAGAGAGAGGACAGGGAGGCTAAGAGGCCTCATAGACCGGAGAGATCTATTAGTCCTTATTTTAGAGGCAGGGTACGGTATGGTAGAGGTTTTGTAGGTCAGCCAGTTTAGTTTGAACTTCAGGCTTCGCATGGTGTTTCAGGTACCCATCAGTCTCAAAGTACTTGTACCGCACAGTTTCCACAACCACGTCAGTAGAGAGGTTGCTTTGAGTGTGGAGATACCAGCTACATGGTGAGAGATTGTCCCAGACTCCGGACAGATGTGTCAAAGCAGGGTATTCAGGCTATGAGTTTGGTTCTGGCTGCTGATATCCCTACACCGTCAACTTAGGGTTCAAGTCAGGCGAGTAGAAGGCACCCAAGAGGGGGAGGCCCAGGCCATTGATGTGCTTTCTACAGTAAGGCTGAGGCCGCTGCACCAGATGATGTCATACATGTATGGGTTCGATTTGTTATAGAGGAGCATCATTCGTATTTTGTTTCAGTACTGCTCATTGGGGTGAGTCCTCCTATTTTGCTTCACATATGGGTGAGTTTCGTGATTTTGTACTCTACTTATGTGTTTACAACTGTTGGGAGGTTCTATAGTGGTAGCCCATGTCTATCATTTTGATTTTATTCATTATTGAGAGTTATGAGACTAGGAGTGACTTTATGTTCCTCATTTTGGTAGTTTTGATATGATTTCTGGGCAATGGGTTACGACTTGTGATTTATATATTTTACCGGTATGAGAGTTCAATATGTGTTGTGATTTTGTCGGCGGAATTGAGTTAATGGAAGGTTTCGGTTGGTATGATGTGTATGCTACTTGTGATTTAGAGCTTAGGATGGGATCTTCGCGTCTTCATGTGATTTGATTAGGATGAGATCCTAGTGATTAATTCATGTGCTTTGATTCTTCCTTGTTAAATTGATTCGTAGTATGGTACAGATAGGGAGTGTTGTCTGTCGGGCTTATTTGATAGTTGCTTCATGTGATTCTTTGTATATACAGTCATGTTCGTGCTGTGCTTATTGAGTTCTAGCTTGCGAGGTGTGTGCCCCGATGGCGTTAGATGTGACTTGTTGATTCGGGTGAATATTTACGAGGTCTTCATGTTTCTTGAATCGTTTTTAGTGCTATGAAGATTTGAAACAGGGTTCTAACGAATATGAGGCTAATTATCGGTGCTGGATATGATTATGGGCAACTACTGTGGCTAGGGATGTGGTTATGGGCATATGTGTGGTGTATTGCATCATGTGGTTGTACCTTGTGGGTGTAGGCATAAGTTGTTGCAGCTGGTTGAGGCTGATACCGGGTGTGGATGTAGGAATCGGGTCTTTTGGAGATGATCAGATGGTGAGAATCTCAGTTCTAAGGCTTATTGGTATTGGTGGAAGGAATAAATTTCAGTTGAGATGGTGTCATTGGGCTTATGTGGATTGGGGTGACGTGGGTGTATGTATGGTAAGTTCACTCAGTGATTTCATGACTTCGGAATGGTTCCTGACATGTTCGAGGATGAATGTTTGTTTAAGAGGAGGAGGATGTAATGACCCGACCAGTCGTTTTGAGTATTAGCGCTCCGTTCAGAGGCTTAAGGCCTCGAGCAGCTCAGTAATATGTGTTATGACGTGCGTGCGTAGTCGAGTTCGAACTTCGGATGATTCGGGATTGATGTGGAAGAAGGATTCGTGTTTTAGAAGCTTAAGCGGTAAGAGTTGACAGGAATTTGACTTTTATGTAGACGACTCCGAAATAGTATTTTGATGATTCCAATAGCTTTGTATGGTGATTTTGGACTTAGGCATGCGTCCTAATTTGGATTTGGAGGTCCGTAGAGTAATTTGAAGCATTTCGGCAAAATTTGAAAGTTGAAGTTTTTGGAAGGTTGAAAGGTTTGACCGAGAGTTGACCTTGGTGATATCGGGTTGGAATGCGATTCCGAGAGTTGGATTAGCTCAGTTATTTCATTTGGGAATTGCATGCAAAATTTGATGTCATTCCGAGTTGATTTGATATGTTTCGGCACGAGTTTTGGAAGTTGGAAGATTTGAAAGTTCATAAGCTCGATTTATGGCGCGATTCATAGTTTCGACATTGTTTGATGTGATTTGAGACCTCGAACGGGTCCGTATTAGGTTATGGAACTTGTTGGTATGCTTGGACGGGGTCTCGGGGGCCCCGGGTGTGTTTTGGGCGAGTTTCGGATGATTTTATGCTGGTGATCAGGTCTGTTTCTGGTGTATACGCATCTGTGGATGTTTGATCACAGATGCGGAGCCGCTTCTGCGAAGATTATGTCTCTTCTGCGATGTTGAGGCTTGAGGGGGGGACTTCAATTTTGCATAGTAATTATCGCAGATGTGATGGCCACTTTTGCGGCCCATTGATCGCAAATGCGATGATGTCCGCTTCTGCGGCTATTTGTGCGCTTCTGCGGAGTTGCAGGTGCGACTCCTTCTTGCGCAGGTGCAGACACTGGGCTGGCTAGTTGGGTTCGCAAATGTAGACCTTTTCTTGCAAATGTGAGGCCGCAGATGCGACGTTCCTGTTCGCAAATGCAAAAAAGTCTGGGCAGAATCGCATATATGTCGAGGGTTTGATATTTTTAACATATTTTGAGTTCTAGACCTCGATTTTGGGAGATATTTCGTGGAGTTTTCAAGAAATTCATTGGGGTAAGTGTTCTCTACCCGAATCTTGTTATATTCCATGAATCCATTGCTATTTCCATCATCTAATTAGTGAATTAAGTTGGAAATTTGGGGAAAATTTGTAGAAACCTTTCAAAATCTAAAATTATGATTTGAAGGATGAATTGATGTCGGAAATTGAAAATTTTGGTATGGTTGAACTCGTATTGGAATAGGTGATTGGGTTTTGTATATTTTATCTGGATTCGAGGTGCAGGCCCGAGGTTTGACCTTTTAGTTTTTGTTAAACATTGAGGCTTTATTATCCGGAATTTATTTTCTAAGAGTTTTATTTTTTGGATTGAAATTATTTTGGCTAGATTTGAGCCGTCTGGAGGTTGTTTCACTTGAGAGGGCCATTTTAGAATATCGGCCTAGCTTCTTTGAGGTAAGTATCTTGCCTAATCTTTTTGTGGAGGAAACTACCCCTTAGGATTCGAGTCTTTGGTGCTAATTGTATCATGTGAAGTCCGTGTACGCCAGGTGACTAGTACGTGCTCGGGCTTATTTGTAGAAATTTGATCTTTTTGGGATCTTAGGTTCTTATGCTCATTAGATATGAAGTTGTTTTGTTATGTCAAGTTCCACATTTACTAGTTTCACCTCTACGTGTCTTAATTGGAATTAATTGCTTTCATGTTTCACTCTAATTGCATATTTGACTCTTGTGTGCCTTAACTGAAGTTGTTGCCTCTTCGATTGCCATGCAATCCTTTCCTAATTCCTTATCCTTAATTGAAATTATTATTATCTCTTCTGTAATTTTCTATCCTTAATTGAGGTTAGGATTATCTTTTCCGTTGCTTATCCTTAATTGAATTTGTTGTATCTCTTTAGTAATTGCTCAACTCTAAATGAAGTTTAGTTATCCTTTATCGTAGTTGCCTCATCCTTATTTGGAATTATTGACTCATGTTATCTCCCTTGATGTCGAATTGTACTTTTGTGGAATCATTTGTTACATATTATTTCTCTCTTGTTGAGCTATTCTTATTGAAACTAGTATTCCCTATTGTGTTTATTCTTTGTGATCTCGTTTTACCGCTTCTTTGTGATCCAAAGCTCTTGATTTGATTTACTTGCCGTATTCTCATGCTATTGTTGTTGTTGTTGTTATTGTTGTACTCAGTTTGTTGAGCCTAGGGCTATGCGCGGTTGTGGTATTGACACTGTTTAGATAAAATGTTGTGCAATATGGGCACATGCTGTGAAAGTCATTCCATTGTGATGTTGTGTGTTTGGCACGTGATATTATTGGGGGTTTTGTTCGGGTGTTTGCACAAGGTTTCTGCCATGCTATTGTTACTATTGATATTTGCACATGCAGCTTGACAAGGCGAGCTATATATGTGGGTTTGTGCATGTGGCAAAACAAGGTAGGAATATTATTATGCGCGTGCGGCGAAACAAGGCGGGCATTTACTTTATTATTGCGCACGTGGCGAGACAAGGTGAGCTATGTCGAGAAATGATTTGCGATGACTTGTGATGGCCTAGGGGGCGTTGTTGTTGTTGATATTTGTGTAGTGAAGTGCCTAACTTGTGTGAGTTTTACCTTGTGCAAATTGTGGGGATCGTTTCTTATGTGCCGTTCATTTTCTCTACTCTTATTCGTTGACCCGAACTGTGATAGAACACTTGCACAAGCATACACGTACTTTATCACCCTATCGGTTTAAGAAGATGAACATTAATTCTACTAATCATTTATACGTACTCTGTCTACTTGTCTTATATGTGAGAATTGTTCTATTGGCACGTGAGTCGTCCGTGCAGTTATCAGTTATAATGAGGGCACAAGATGCCAAGTGATTAGGGTTCATGAATTGGGACCCGTGAATTGTGTGAGTTTTGAGTTTTGGTACCTCGTGGAGATTATTAGATAAACTTAGTATGAGAGTGGTTACTCTTATTGAGTTGCTACTCGTTATTCCCTTATTTGGTTCCACCTAATTTAAACTGTGTCCAGCTTACTCTACAGTGTTATTACTTGTTGTGTCTTGTTGCTAATTGTTGCTTCTAGTTACTCTTGTAAGCATCGTATTATTGTTGTTATCATGCCTAGCTTTATAGAGATATGGTACCCTGATATTTCTTCACCTATACTTGTCCAGATTATTTATTCCAGTAGGTGTCTTGACTATCCCCCGTCACTATTCCGCCGAGGTTAGTCTTGACACTTACTCGATACCGTTGTGGTGTACTCATACTACACTTCTGAACATTTTATGCAGATCCAGGTATTTCAGAGTGGGTCGACTGCTAGTAGTTGTACGGATCTTGCTGTGGAGACTCAAGATAAACCTGTTGCTGCGTCCGCAGGCTTTGGAGTCACCTTCGGATATTGTACTTGCACTGTTTTATATTTATTTTGAAATAGTTGTATCTAGAGGTTTTATTTTCTAGTAAACTAACTAGAGCTTATGACTTGTACTATCGATTTTGGGATTGTAAGTTTTGTACATAGATTTCTATTTCGTATTTGTCAATCATTAGTTAAGAATGG
Source organism: Nicotiana tabacum (assembly GCF_000715075.1). NCBI lineage: Eukaryota > Viridiplantae > Streptophyta > Magnoliopsida > Solanales > Solanaceae > Nicotiana > Nicotiana tabacum. Next base: position 45,060,403 of record NC_134093.1, on the reverse strand, counting down.
TTATTATTCCAGTAAATATTAGGCTTACCTAGTCCCTAAGACTAGGTTCCATCACGATATCCTACGGAGGGAAATTTTGGTCGTGACACTAGCGCTCTGAATCATCAACCTATAAATCTTTACTCGCATCGTAATATGCAGACCTTGGGCGAAAGGGACGTCGATACATTTGAATTGCACTGGTATGTAAAGCAACTAAAAGAAAGAACTATAAATACTGAAACTGAAACTGAACTGATAACTCATAAGTGAGAATTGATAACTTATAACTGATAACTTTTAACTGAACTGAATAAGGAAGTGAAGATATGAATACTCCCTCTTCTAAATGATGAACCACCTGTCTATCTGAGTAATAAACTGCAGTCTCGGGCCCAATATATATGTGCACAAACTGCGGTCTCGGGCCCAAGTATACGTATACATAACTGCAGCCTCATGCCCAAAGATGCATAAAGCATAAACTGTTGCCTCAGGCTTAAAAATGCATAAAGCATAAACTGCGGCCTCAAGCCCAAATACAGGTGTTCAATACTCAGGGATTTAAAATCAGGAACTGAGAATCATACTACAATACATGATGCTAAAATACTAAATCATACTAAGATACATGATACGGGAATACTGAATAGGACTACACTGAGATATGTATTCATAATAAACTGAATTTTCATAACTGAGGCTTCAACTTTTTATGACATGCTGAGTAATCTAGACTGAGACTCATGGGCATCAAACATAGGTCTATATTGATTACGTACTGAGCTCACAATATTTAGAATGAAAGTCATGAACTAATTACGAAGCTAGAGAATGGAAGTTCTGCAACTATTCAAGGAACTAAACTTAACTGTATTTCTGAGGTAATCAGTAATGTTGTAAAAGAAATGTAGTGTAGGGAGAGTCATTAACATTCCCAAACATAGAGAGTTAGCCTCACATACCTTGACTTTGGCCTTTTTAATCATATCACAATATTTGTTGCCTCTTTCAATGATAATTTATGGCAATATATATCAAGAGAAACCAATATTAGCATTAATGCTCATGTTTTAGTCACTTAGGCATTTTCTCAAACACTTGGTGACATAAAGCTTCATAGCCCTTATTAATGGTATTTGTACATCCAACAACCCATTCCCTTGCTCCTAGATAATTCTAAAATCTCAAACTGTTATAATCAATATCATTCTTCATCACCTATAAGATAAACAACACTCTTAATCAATAATCAACAATCAACAATCAACAACCCAAACCTATAATCGTCCATGCTTTTCTATCAAACTCATCAACTCATATCTCATGAACTTAGAGTCTATAATCATTAATCTAATGATATAATCAATTAAAGGGTGAAGATATTACCTTTTTAACGTTCAATCCTCTTGAATTCGAGTTTTAGGGTTTCTTTTTTTCAAGAATGATGTCTCAATAGAATATCTAATAATTTGAAGGATTTACCCATGTTAATAAGGTGTTAGAGAATTGAAATTAACTTTGAATCATTATTAGAACTTACCTTGGATGATGGAGGGACCTTGGAGGAAGTTAGGTTTTTGAGAGCTTCCTTTCTAGAGCATTTTTTTGTGTTTTGGGGTGAGGGGAACGAGGTAGGGCTTTTAAAATAGCCCTCTAGGTGTGCGCCCATGTAGCTGAAGGCACAACCGCAAGGGAAGTGGCACTGCCACAAGTGCGTTGCCACGTACGGGATAGCTGGGCGCGCAACTTAGCACGCAGGATGCGCATTGTCTAGTAAAATGCGCATAACCTTTTGCACAGAGATCCATTCGGGCTCCCCAATATATCATTGGAAAGATATTTAAAAGGGATAAAACTTTCATGTTTTAAATTTTCTCAAATTCCTAACATAGTTTCACGAAATCAGGCTAGAAGACAGATATTCCATAAACTTAGTCGATTTTGTCGAATCTTATGCACCCCACTCTCCGTCTTGATTCCAAAACAACTATTTCCACCCATACTCATTCCGATGGAACTTCACATGCTTAAAATATCACATTAATACTTATTTAACACATCTACGCCTAATATGAATTTACGAAGTGTTACAGATTACTCATATTACTTTGGGCCCTCTGAGCTCTGACACCTGCTCGGTTTGGACACCTGGCCAGTGTCCGGCATATGGATTTGTGTTATGAGGTACTGAGAGTAGATCATGAGCATACATTTGCATCCTAGACTTATGCAGTAGCTTCTATATGATCGTTGATTAGCTCATATCATGATTATGAAAAGAATTGAGATAATGTTTGAAAAGCATGACCAAATTCTAGATTTGTTGTGGTTCTACTTTTAGACTTGATTGATGATATCATGCCTTATCACATGTTCTAATTATATTTTCGCTTGCTATTGGACTTTTAGTAAGTGTCAGTGTCAACCTCTCGTCACTACTTCTTCGAGGTTAGACTATACTTACTAAGTACCATGGTTTTATACTTATACTATACTTCTGCACATTTTGTATAGATTCTGAGGCAGGTACTAGTGGTGTACATCCAACTGTTTAGGAGCTTATTTGGAGACTTCGTGTGAGTTGCTTTACTTGATCCAGTCTGCAGCACATGGAGTCCCCCTTTCCTATTTATCTGTCATTGTCTATGTATTTTCTTTTCTGGACAGATGTTGTTGTTCAATTTAGATTTCTTAGTCTTGATAGATGCTCGTGACAATATGACATCGGGTCTTAGGAAGGTTTGTGAGATAGTTGTGGTCGTGTTTAGACCCTATCTTTGATTTATATATATTCATGATGTTGATTTGAGATATATTTCGCTTTCATATTTATAGCATAACACTGTTAATGACTTAAAAATTGGAATCTAATATTGTTTTTGAGTTTTGGCTTGCCTAGCAAGCAGGTTAACTGTCATCACGATCATTGGTGAATATTTGGTCGTGACACTCTCACAAAGTGATTTAGCCCTCAACCCCGCATCATAGCTTCATGATCTATGCAATGCTATAATTTTATGATCTCTACAAATTGTCAAGCTAACAAGAGGTCAATCCATTATCCCCAAGTGGATAAGCAACCGGCATTTACCCATATCAATAAAAATAAGATATGTTGGTCGACAATTGGCAAATTCTTCTTACTTAGAGACGGGGGCGTTTAACTAAGAGAAATTTTCAGAAATCACTATTGTTCAGTGGTTATTAACTTCCTATAGCTACCATATACATAATTACTTCTTATAGCTACTATTCAGTTGTTACGGTAGTGTATTCGTTGTATTCGCGCTGTTGTATTCATGAATACAGCAGCAAAAGCGCCTAAAAATCAGGATAGTCCAGTTGTACGCGCATGTATTCACATGTATTCGCGCCATGTATTCATGAATACAACAGCAAAAAGCGCCTAAAATCAGGGCAGTCCAGCTATACGCGCATGTATTCACATGTATTCGTGCTGCTGTGTTCATGAATACAGCAGTAAAAAGCGCCTAAAACCAGGGTAGTCCAGATGTATGCGCATGTATTCACATGTATTCGCGCCATGTATTCATGAATACAGTAACAGCAATCACCTTAAAAATAGGTATGCCCAGTTGTCTAAGAGAGAGGAAAAACATAAATAGCGTATTTCATGGCTTATAATAAATACTTATTTTGCGACAAAATATAAAAGGTAGTTATAGAAAATAATATTTTAAAATGATTTTGATTTATAATAAATAAGGTGTATGGATGTAAAATTTCCTTTAACTAAAGCTGCCCGTGATCTCACTCCAATCAGTTTGAAGCCCATTATTATAGGTAACGAGTTGTATAAGTATCTTGAAATTTCACTAATCCGAGACGTTTAGAAAATAGGACAAAGAAGTTGACAGTTGCAGTGACCTAAAAGTTGCATCATTAAGCTCTCCTTTTTCTTTTTTCTTTTTTTTTTTGTGTGGCTAACGTAGAATCAATTGACGAGCAATTCAGAGCTAGGTCAAAATTAGTTTACCCTTGCCTTTCTCCACGAAAATGCCAAACTTATAGTTAGAGACAAGATTCAAACTCATGACATGCATATTAAAAAACATTTAGTTAGAGGAAAAATTCAAACTCATGATGTGCACATCAAGTTTACTGATCTTACATTCCACTCTTATGGCAAATGAAAATTATAGGTGAAGGAAGAATCTTTCAACGTCAGGATTATTATAATGGAAATCATTATTGCGGTCAAACCCTTCTTTAAAAAGTGAGAAATCAGGCAGGGTGCCGGTTGTACCCAGTTCGAAACTCGATGGCATTATAGAGGAACCCAGTTAGACTTCAGTTTTGAATTTAATCTCCAGCTTGATTAGCCAACTGAACTAACTTGGTAAACATTGGCGTAGAGTAGAATTTAGTAGGGGTTTTCACAAGTAGACAATAGGCAAGGTCGAGCTAAATTTGCTGACCCTTCTAATGAAAGAATTGAAAGCAGGCCTGCTACATAATTCATTTTCTTGAACCAATACTCTGATATAACACCAGAAAACCTGAAATCCATATTCATGACAGCACAACCTATGATACAACGGCAAACAGATGTGTCGACAAAGTTAAGGTGCCATGTTTGGCACTAATAATTTACAAGATGGAGACACCTTTTCCCACACAATACCAGTGCCTCGCTATTATTATTGTTGTCCTTTGAGAGGAATGTGTACCAAATCAGGAGCCATATTACATTTTAAGGTTCTCCCAAACACATTGGGGTACACTTTGATAATGATGATACTTTCAAACTGGGACAGGTTCAGGAACTCTGCCGTTCCCGGCTGGAGTCAAACTATCATAGTATTCCACCAAGATCTTCCAACCACCAGGGCACATAAAACCATCTGGAGGGCTCTCTTTATTCTTTGCAAGGGATCGCATCTGGAAAAACCAAAAAAATTAGTTGAACAAGGCATAGCTAGTGACTTTTTTTTTATAAGCAGCATATATCCTAGTGATCTGTGTAGCTTCTTTTCCACAGCATACTATATTCAACTCAAACTTTAACCAAAAAGTGGATGCCAAATACTTCTTTATTTCTTCCTATTGCTTGGAAATGGAGAACTTCCCTTTTCTCCAGGAGTATAGAGGAGTGGGGGGTGGGGGAGTAGGTAGAACAGAGAAAGCCAATGAAGAGAATATACCTTGGTGCCTGATATGAAGAGAAAGTCTTGAGTCCTAGAGGGATCAAAGAATGCCATTCTATTCTGAGTCTTATCATATGCAGCCACCTGTCCAAAAATTGAAGGTTCACATTGGCGTTCGAAAAACTAAATGAGAAATGAAGCACTTCACACTACGGGTCATTGTTGTCATACCTTGAAAGGCAAGATATTCAGCCGCTCTAACCCGGGGGCCATACTGAGTACCTTCTTTCCGTGATCTGCATCATACAAATCTCTCTTCTCCAATGGATGGCCCATCCCAGCTGGATCCCGGCCCACAATGTAAAAGTTAGCTCCTGCATTGATGCGCGCCTTTGCGTGCCATTGCACCTCAGTTGGACCAGCATAGTGCATAGGAGATGGAAATATAGAGACCACAGTAGTCTCTGGGTCAAGCACCCCATCTTCAAGTACCTGAGAAGTGTTCATTGTACGAAACAGTTAAGAAGCAGCACTATACTACATCAATCAGAACGATGGCAAGTACTACCACTACACCTCAATCCCAAATTAGTTGGGGTTAGTTTTAATGGAAAAGTAACTTAAGCAATAACGCATTTTAGTTCAGGAAGGACTTCAACAAAAATGGATGCAGGTGAGTGTTAAGTGCGTTCTCTTATAGCAAAAAACATTTGAAGAACAAAACATCTGAATGTCCAAGATCACATACCTTCTCATGTTGCCTCATTCGCCACTGAAGTGGAACATCATCTGCCTTTGTGTAACCTCCCAGAGGATGAAGCAAAAGGACAGGATTCTTGTATCCCATCTCAAGAAGTCGACGACGTGTGTCTGTCATCAATAATGCGTGGCCATTATGCACTGGATTTCTGAGTTGAAAAGCAAACACTGCATCTGCATTGCGCCTCGTAAACTCATCTCGAAGTTCAGCAGGGGAAAGCCGGAACCTGTCAAGACCATCATCGTACTTGATTGGTTCTATAACTTCCAAATCACCACCAATTAGCCAGTTTCCAGCATGAGTTATTGCTTCATCTGCGTAAGGTAGACCTGGGGCAGTTGTTCCCCAAGTTCTGGCTATCCGTTCTTCTTTATTATGCTTGTAGATCTCAACACTAGAATTATCAAATAAAGAAAGTGAGTATTATAAGTGCTCATCTTACATTTGCAGGCAGGTAAACATGCACAATAATTTTTTAGTACAGACAAGGGAGAGGTAAATCAATTTGCTAAATAATCAATTGAGAATCTCCGAACATCAATGCTATGATACAATTCAAAAATGTACAAAGCTTTCACTAAGTAAGCCATAGAGTAGGAAAAGCTTTGGAACACTAGCAGATTACGGACAGCACATTAATGAATAAGAACCAAGATTCAAGAAAATTATGGCATATAGAGAAATTTTAAAAAGATGGAATAAAGAAAAAAGGTGCCTCCTAGCTTTACCACCAGGTCCACCAAAGAATGATCAACATGTTGATTTGTAGAATAACAAAGGGAGACCAACCAAAATCTCGGGTGGGTGTACAAATTCAATATTGGGATCGTTATTCCAAAACTATCACAAATCAATCATCGGGAGCTTTCTTTATGAGCAATTTCCTGACTTTAATTCAATGATCAGAAAGGTCATTGTTCCTTTTAGTATCTCGACGCTCGAATTGAGATAATCTGATAAATTACATACTGTGATGTTAGTTTTGTGGAGATTCTGAGAGATGAACGTAAACCTGGTTGATACTCTTTTTCGTGTACAGAATTGTTTTTACAACAATGGTTGACCCGAAAGAGTACAAGTAGAACTGCACGGTACAAGCATATTTTTTCCATGCAAGTAGTCATGCATAAGTACTCATCCCTTTGACGTGTGCATGAGTGCGTCATTGATGTGGATATTGGTGGATGCTTGACCACAAAACTCCACTCCAAAGCATACAATTATAGGTCTCAGGAAGAAATTCAAACTCAGATAGGGATGTTTGTCCAAATAAGTTTCGCTTTCCCTAGATAAACCAGGAGGACCATATTGATACCTAATATCCTATCCAAGAAACTGTCGTGGGGTAACACATCTGTCCTTATTAAATTCATAGTGAAAAAACGAAGAAAAGTGAACCGAACAGAGTAGGAGGTCATGTATAATATCATTAGTATAGCATGGTGCACACAAAGATTGAGCAAACATGAAACAATTCTTTCCAGATGACAAAAGACACAGATCGGGAGCAACAAACGTTACATGATGTCTATACCACCCATAAGGAACCCAAAAAAAAAAAAAAACTGTAGAGTCATCAGATTTCAGGTAAAGTATATTATACATATGAGTGTATAAAACAAGAAGTTCTAACAACAGAAACAGTTTTGAATGCTTTTAAAGTAGCAAGAAGGTCCTCACATAACCCAAGTGACCCGGAAATATTCGCCTATTAACATAGTACAAAGCAAAGCGTTCCAGTTTTCCTTGGCTATTACTATTATGTTTGTGACATTTAATCTTTGTTTCAAATACTAAAGTGAGAATTATAGTGGATCTTAACTGCCATCTACAAACATAAAAATACTTATGCAACAAGATTCCACACTAATGAATTTTGATGAGTGCCAAGTTCAATTAAAATAATTCATTCATCAAAGCACATAACCAAAAAGACTCCACCTTTTGTTACATATTAAGTGCCATGGCTATTAAAGGTATATGTTTATTCCCTGTGATTGAGGAAAAAAACATCAAATTGAGTTGCTTGCCCCATCCAATCACATCCGAAACACACACGAGGCTTCTGGGACCCGTCCAATCACACCAACCAGTCCCAAAACAAAACACGAATCTACTTGAGGCCTCAAATAACACCAAACAACATCAAAACTATGAATCGCACATCAATTCAAGCTTAATGACTAATGAACTTTTAAACTTCTAAAACTCAAGCCGAACCATGCCAAATCAACTCGGAATGACCTCAAACTTTGAATGCAAAACCCAAATGACACAACGGACCTATACCAACTCCCGAAACTACAATCGGGACCCGATATCAACAAAGTCAAACTCTCGGTCAAACCTATCGACCTTCCAAACCTTCAATCTTACAACTTTCGCCAAAAAGCATTTTTACCATATTACCAATTATTTATTACAAGATTTATCTGTCGCTACCTAATAAATGACCTTGACTCTACAAATTCTTTTACACTTATTTAGAAGACAGAGTTTTGGAGAAATAATCCTATTGAAAGGTTCGACCCAACATACCGCGAAGGTTCTTCTAGCTACATCTAACATCTATATGGACACAAAAGAACAGTAACACATAATAAAACTAAAGTTACCAAAATGCCCTTACTCGTTAAGAATGGCAATAAGCTTATCCTTGTCATCAACAAGGGCAACACTGGAAGACCCACCGATCCTATTCTTATGAGAATCATCGATGGCTAACACAATCGGCACCGACATGTTGACGACTGAGCCGCCGTCACCGAGTCGGAGCGAATTAAAATGAAGAGTTTGGAGGAACTCGGATTCTCTCATGAATCCATTCAACGGGCTGGCCCAGCCCTCGCTGAGCACGTGAACCCATTGGATATCAATCTTTGACAGCTTGATTTGCGGAAGAGACAAAGCCTGTCTCCTCTTCAAATCTCTCTGTGGCTCCTCGACGACGAGGTCCATGAGCTTTCCGCCGTCGGGCTCAATCAGCGGCCCGCATCGGATTCGGGCCCCGGGTACGGCACGGAACTTGGAACGCCACGAATACGAAACAGGGTAATTGAGGGGTAACACGAAATGGGTTTTCTGGGTTTTGGGTAAAGATTGAGATGGACCTGGGGTTTTGAGAAAAAGAGAAGCCATAGTCGCCATTGAAGCCTTAGGCTCTCTTCTTTCTTTTTGGGGGTTTGAAAAAATTAGATGGTTTTATTTGGAGGGAGAGAGAGTTTGGTGGAGCTTTAGGGAATTTAAAAATAATTTTCTTAGACTGATTTGTGTTTTATAATGTTGGAGTGATAGTGAAAGTAAGATAGAGAAAATAAGGTAAAGTGTAAAATGACTTGGAAGTTTTGTTGTTATTTGTAGGGACTTCTTTTGGGTGTGGAAAAGATTTGGGGGGATGAACTTGGACATAATTATCTTGGATTACTGTGATCCAATTTTTCCTTTGATTATGAACTAAATTTATTTTTTGGAAAAAAGACCAATCTATTTTAGTTAAGTAGGCTTAGTATCTTGATTTGGGTTTCTTTCGAAAGACTAACTCAATTTATGCTTGATTAAGAAACTTAATCATGAAATGCTTCTATAAGTATGCAAGATTATGTGGTGCAAGCTAAATTGTGTAGGTGAGTCATGAGTGCTAAGGATGAACGAAGAAAGAAAATAAATTATTAAAGCAATTAGAGTATATTATATTAAGTATAATATTTATTCGCACTTATGCTTACAATCAAAACTCTCTATAATAGCATCATTTATTTTAGTATTTTTTTAAAATTTTATAGTGAATAATTGTTATACACTTATAACACCAATTGACGTTTAGATATTATTTGGCTATTGTAGACAAAAACTATATGAAAATTATTATTTTTTCTTTTCTATTATTACATATTGTCACAACCCAAAATTGTGTCATAGACGTCGTGATGGCACCTAATCTCTTAGATTAGGTAAGCCGATTACGTACAACAGCTAAATCAGTTAAACATGATATTAAGAAAAGAAATTTGTATAAATGAGAAGTTTAAAGGTGATACATGCCAACACGACGATAATCACTACAAATCTCCAAGACTAGGTAGTACTGAACTCTACCGAATACATATCATAACTCAAAATACAATACTATTCGAATAGAGATTTGCCAGTAATAATATAAGGAAAGGATTCCAAGGGACTGCGGCGACCAAGCATCTCTACTTTGAATCCTCGTGATCAAAAAGCTAACTCTGCATGTGTCTGTTATCTCCAATACCTAGATCTGCACAAAAATGTACAAAAGTGTAGTATGAGTACACCATGGTCTATCAAGACTAGCCTTGGTAGAGTAGTGACGAGGTACAAGTCAAGACACCTATTAGACATAATAACCTGTGCAGAATATCAGTATAAATCTAATAATGGAAGCAAGAAACCATAACGGCAACAAGGAATGAACATGTAGAAAAGCAGTAATGTAATCAGAACACGCTTAAGTACCTGTGAATCCAAACAAGGAAAACAAATGACAACCAATTAATCAAATTGTTCCCAACGCATGACTTGCAACAAGAATTACCGTGAAGCACTACACCTCATAACCACAAATCATAAGACACAATTTCGAATCTTACACGCATGGCACCTGGTGCCCACATTATTAATCACCTTCGCACGACAAAGTCCATGTGCTACCATGAATATTGTATCCGTGTCAAATGCCAAATAAAATATTCGAGATGTTTATTTAAATACAATAAGGCATAATAACAATCTTGAATAAAGTAAGGCGTCAAGTAAGATAATTAGTTTATTTTAGAAAACAATAAGTAAAATAAAGTACAATTTATACAAAATAGAGTATCAAATGAGTTTAGTTTAGAAATCAATGAGGTAAAGTAAAATAGCATCTTTAAACTAAGAAAAATATCAGATAAGTTAACGAATTAAATAGAGGATTTGTTAAAGCAAGGTGTGATAACATTTTCACGTAAAGTAAAACATCAAATAGGGTAAAGAGTTTTAATTTGAGAACCCAATTAAAGTAAAATGGAATATTCATTTAAAATATCAAAACACCGAGTGAGATAACGAGTTCTATCTTAAGAGTTACATAAAATAAAGCATGTTAATAACTTTTTTATTTAAAATCGTTATGTTACCAACAACTCAATAGAGTATGAGATAATGACCATGCAAGTAAATTCATCTAGAAACTCAATTCACCAAGTAACACAGAGGCACATGTTCGCACATTAAAGCAACGCAATAAATCACGTAGAATACATGACTCACATAAGAAATCACAATCATTCCCACACAAATTATAACAACAAATAACCAAATACAATCAAAATACAAGTGAGATGGTTTAAGGAAAAATACAAATCGTTCAAATCAACAAGCCTTTCCAATGTAGGATGTACAACAAAATCACTCTGAGGTATCACACCTCATATTCACATTTCACAAATCACAATCACAATCTTTCCTATATCACCGCGTGAGCCTTACATTTAGATTTTTAAAAATATATTTTTTCCGAAATAGCTAAACGCACTCTAGCCCCCTTATGTCATCGCGTGGCTTCAAGTAATTCCCTTACTAGTAACATGCACATAAATCCCACTTTATACCACTGCATGTACATTAACCCCTATCCTTATACCGCCGCATGCGCTTCAATATCACAATACAATAACAACTTGCACAAGTGCCCATATGCCACAACTTGCCAAAATCAATAATACCAAAGTCACCACAATATATAGCCCACGGTACAATATGAACAAGAATCTCAATAATAACAAAATGAATAACAATTACTCAACAAGGAAAGATAACTTAATAATCAACAACTTCAACCTCAATGTGATAATAACTTTCATAACTTTAACTTCAATAACTCAAAATGAATGTATTCCCACGAAAAGACAACTTCCAATTCAATTGTATAACATAAGCCTAACAACGAAAAAGATAATATGAAATAGCAGCTACGCCTAAATGCATGAGAATAACTTAAAACGAAGAGACATCATGTAATAATAATTTCAAATAAGAACAATTCAACAATAAAAGAGGTAACATGACAATAAGAGAGGTAGCAACTTCAATTAAGGCATATAAGAGCAAATTTGACAATAAAAGATAGAATGTGTGCCAACAACGACAAATAAAGCATGTAAGAGTAAACTTAATAATAGAAGACATAACATGATATAACAATTTTAATTAAATGCATGAAAGAAGCCTAAGAGTCTAAACCAGTCAAAATACTACATATAAGCTCGTGTACACACTCGTCACCCCGTATACACGTCTTCCACAAAATTCAAGTAATACAATTAACCCAAATTCTAAGGGGTAGTTCCCCCCCCCCTCTCCCCTCCCCCTCCCACAAAGTTAGGCAAGATACTTACCTCAAACAAGTTAAATCAATCTACTAATAAGCCCTTCCTGCACAAGTCCACTTCCGGGCGGCTCGAATCTAGCCAAAATAATATATTATCATAAATAAAAGCCATAAAAAAATAATTCCGGATAATAAATATTCGCTCTTTAACTAAAATTAAAAAGTCAACCCAAAACGTCAACTCGGGGCCTGCACCTCGGAACCCGACAAAACTCACAAAATTCAAGTAATACAATCAACCCAAATCCTATGGGATAATTCCCTCACACAAAGTTATGCAAGATACTTACCTCAAACAAGCTAAATCAATCTACTAACACTCATTCCGATACGAGTCCAACCATACTAAAATTATTCAATTCTGATCTCAAATCGGCCTTCACAAACCATCAATTTATATTTTAGAATGTTTTTACTAAAATCTTTAATTTCTCCAATTCAAATCATTAATCAAATACTAAAATCGAGGTTGAAATTATGAAATATTAATAAATTCGAGTAAAAAATACTTACCCCAATTCAAGTAGTAAATATTACCTCCAAAATCGCTCAAAACCGAGCTCCAAAATCTTGTGAGAAAAAGTAACCAAATTTTGAAACAAGAAAAAATAATATAGCAGCTGTCCCAACTCGAATCAGGTCTTAAATTATCCCGAAACTCATGTTTGATAATCCTAACATGATCCTTGCGAGATTACACCCAAGATAGCCTCTTGAATCACCCAATTTGGATTTAAAATGAGGGAGATATCATGTTTTGAAGTTTTAAAAGAAATCTGAAAATTTCAAGGATATAAATGGCATTTTCGTAATTACTTATACGGAAAAAAAACCAGCAATAAGAAAATTTTCGTTTTAGCACCCAAAACTCATTTAGAACTTTTCGGATATAAAGCATATATGAATTTTAATTATAAAACACGCTACGAACCTGCCAGCACAATCAAAATACCGAAAAGAGGTCATCTTGACCCGACATTGACCATGGTCAAACTTCAAATTCTTAATTAACTAATTTCTCAACTAATGATCCAAAACACATGCGATCCCCTCGGGACCCCATCCAATCATACCAATAAGTATAAATACATCATCCAAACTTATCCAAAACCTCAAAACACCCACGAAAAATATCACAACAAAGAATTGAGGCTCAAACCGAATAGAATTTCTTAAGTTGTTAAATCTTCATTCTTTCAAAAGAGTGTCTGAATCACACTTAAACATTTCGGATTACTTTCAAACTTTGCACACAAGTTCAATTCAACTAGATAGACCAATCCAAAGTCTCAGAATACCAATTGGAGTCCAATAACATCAAAGTCAGCTCTTGGTCAAACTTATGAAACTCTTAAGTTCTTCAAATTGCCAACTTTCAACAAATAGTATCGAATTCTTCTAGGAACCTCCGAAATCAAATCCAAATATAGGTACACGTCTAAAATCATCATACGAACCTATCGGAACAATCAAAATCCGATTCCGAGTCTGTTTACCCAAAAGTCAAACATTGGTCAACTCTTCCAACTTTAAGCTTCTAAAATGAGAATCACTCTTCCAATTCAATCTCGAACCACTAAAAAACCAAAACCAATGATACACGCAAGTCTTAATACATCATATGAAGCTATTCGTGACCTCAAACTACCGAACGAAGTGCAATTGCTCAAAACGATCGATCGGGTCGTTACACATATGAAAGAAAAAAAGTTATTCAAATTAATTTAAAATCTCAAAAGATATGCATATTAGGGAAAGGTAATATATTATTAATAAATTCATCGAAAAATTTATCCAACGAAAAAGATATATGCAGATCTTCAAATATTAATCGTTATGCACGACGGAAACTTTTGTGCAATTGTATGAAAATATACACGCATATGTTTTAACGAAATTGAGTGAAATATTTAATTAAGCAAATAAGATAATATTCTTCATAAAAAGATACGCATTTTAAATAAAGTTAAAAGATTATTAATAAATTCATTGAAAACTTTATCCAAAGAAAACAATATGTGCATATCTTCAAATATTAATCGTTATGCACAATGAAAATTTTTGTGCAATTGAATAATAATATACAAGCATATCTTTTAATAGAATTGAGTGAAATCCCTAATTATTCAAGTAACATAATAATCTTTATGTTTAGACTTATTATTGGTAATCTTAGAGATTCTACATGGCTGTTATTGAGGGATAATTTTATAAAGAATATACTGCTATAAAGATGGATGTTGTTGTTATACGTAAAAAGCTATTATAGAGAGGTAAAATATAACATAACAAATCGGTTCCGAGAAAAACTTGACTTTTATAGTGAATGACTGTTATACGAATACTATTATTGAAATGTTTGACTGCATATCAGATCAAATAATTTAGCCTCAATAATCAAAATAAAAGTAAGAATACATATCATATGTATAAAGGACACATGTAATTTATACTATACTAAAAGCACAACGGCTCTTAGCGAAATATCGTTCGCTTTTTTTACCCTTTTAAAATAAAGCTCTCACTAGACGAAATAGTCATTTAAATATTTAGCAATTTGAAGTCAACTAAATCTTTACTTATTAAAGTTTTCCTTATTTAAACGACTACATAGGAAATCCTAATATTTAGAACATCAAAATTAATTTAGTTTACCTTATATAATACATAATATTGTAGTATCAAAAATATAAATGTTTACGTATAATATTTCTTAAGAAGACTGTGAATATATGTAATGGAAGGAAATTGTCAAAATTACAATAATAGCATGACCATAATTTGAAAACTAACAAAGACAGCAAAATTTGATATTAAAATGAATAAATAATCGAGCTCTTAACTAACTGATCAGAGAGAATATTAAATTCAATTGTTTTTCAATTTCATCATATAAGTAAATTTATTTTTTAAGCTGATAAATAACTTTTGAAAGAAAACTTAATAATTGTATTTCATGTTCAAATAATCTAATTTAAAAGGAGATAAAGAGATATATCAGTACGATCATATCATTTGACTTATTTGTATCAAGCATATGCTAATTAATCAAAATAAAACAAGACAATTGAATAACTTAGGTAAGTGGGGGCAAAGCGAGAAATCATAATAAAGCATTTGAGGATTTATGTAGGAGATGATTTCTTCTTTTAAGCTTGCTAAATAGGATTAATATTCATCAATTTTAGGAACTTACATTTTTTCCTGCAATATTTATAATAACTCATACACATTGGTTAATATGGTTTTGAAATATTTAAAAGTTTGTGTTCATGAATATAGGATACACGCGCAACGCGTGTTTTCTGAGACTAATTAGTAAAAATATTGGATGCAGATAAATTTACGTCTATTATATAATTATCACGACCCAATTTTCTATAGGCCGTGATGGCGCCCAACGCCGTCGCTAAGCAAGCCAACAGTGAACTAACCGTGTATCTATTCTTTTAATATTTTTAAAATAATTGATTTTTAATTATCACATAAGTACGAGGTGAGAAAATTAATAAGATAAAGCGTAACAAATTGTATGATCAAGTATAGTGAAATAAATACTAAAAAATTATTAAGTGTCTACTAACAAAGTTCCAAGACCTGGTGTCATAAGTGTATCAGCTACTAGTATAATACACTAAACACTAAACTACTATCTAAAGTAAAGTAGACAGAAAGTAAATACAAAAGAAAGACTTCAGGTGCTGCAGAACAGGCTCGGAAGGCAGCTCACCACTAAGTCTCGATGTATCAGGAGTGCACGCCGGGATAATGTCCAGATGCACCTGCCTTAGATCCTGCACGGTTAGTGCAGAAGTGTAGCGTGATTACATAAACAGCATGTACCCAGTAAGTATCTAGTCTAACCTTGAAAAAATAGTGACGAGGGGACGAATTCGACACTTACTATGGGCTAACAATAAAATACCAAAATTCTAAATAAGCATGAGTTATGTAAATAACCATAAGTCCTCATAACAAGCGATAAATAAATATTTCTTTCACTAATAATAAATCCCAAGTCAATTTTCATTATTTAAATAATTGTAACCTCTCAAGCCAATAAAATCATATCAAGAAGATTAGGCTCCAAGTATTATTACGTACGATTTATGTCGAGGTCATACTTTCCGATCCAGAATATATGTATATATTGTGTGCACTGCCGATGGTCGAACGACATAAACCATAGATGCATCTATTAACCTGCCGAGGCGAACGTCCCTCTCCCATGAGAGTAGAGGAAATTTACATCGCTCGCGGAAATACTTGCGATGCTAATGAACATAGATTTCTCAAAGTTATTATAAAATTCTCCCATTCTTCCCCACACATAAGAAATTTAGACAGGAGATTTTAAATCTTAAAATCCTTAATCTCATCTCCAGTTAAGACAATTAATATGCATGACCAACATAGTAGATCAAACAAAGCATGGTGTAAGCCTAAGACTACCCGGACATCATATAGAATATAGTTACATACGGACTCTCGTCACCTAGTGCGTACGTAGCTCCCCACACATATAATTCACATCAAAATATACCTAAGGGATGAGTTCCCTCTTACAAGAGGGAATAGACTTACCTCGCCTCAAAGCTCACTTTCTGGTCTCAAATTTGCTCTGAAGCCTCAACTCGGTGCCAAAAAATCCGAAACTAGTCAAATGTTGTATAAATAAATCAATACATGTTCAAAATTTCATATTCTAACTATTAGAGTGATTATCCAACCCCAATTGAAGGATTCCTAAAATTTATCCCCAAGCCCACGTGCCCAAATTTCAGAAATTTTCAAAGATAATCGTTATCCATAACCTCACGAACTCAAATATATATTTTTCACTCAAACCCACAACCATTTTTCGTGGTTAAATCCCATTTTTATCAAAATTTAGGTTTTTCATCTAAACCCATAATTTTCATAATTTTTCATGTTAAAATCTACCCATAATCTATGTTTTAAACTCATGTTGTATATAAATCACTTTCCTCAAAGTGCTAGGTGAAACCCCTCTCCAAGAGCTCCAAAATCGCCCAAGAGATGAAAGAAAGTGAGCCAAAATAGCCTAAGTCCCGCATTAAATGGACCATTCTGCCTCCAGCAATTTTGCACCTGCGGTCACTAGGCCGCAACTGCGGTACCAGTTCTGCGGAACTAGGTCCTCATATGCGGAATTCCCCAGGCCCAGCACTGGCCGCTTCTGCGGATGTGAGCCCGCTTCTGCGGTCATGCTTCTGCGGTGAGGGAAGCGCATCTGCGACCTGCTCGCACCTGCGGCTCCTCATCACAGAAGCATGTCCGCTTCTGTGCACTCCCCTTCTCTTCTGCGGGCCACTGTCCAATTGCTCCCAAACCGCTTCTGCGGCCAAAATCACGCATCTGCGGGCTCGCACCTGCGGCCAAAAGCTCGCAGGTGCGGGCACACCAGAACTGGTGCACCAACATCCCCTTTTAAGTCCAAATTCAATCTGTGCATCGCCCTGATTACACTCGAGTCCCCCGAGGCCTCGCCCAAACATACAAACAAGTCCGTAAATACGAGATGGACTTGCTCGAACCCCCGAAACATGGAAAACAGCACCAAGACTAAGAATCACACCCCAAACCAAATCAATTCAACTTTTGAACTTAAAGTTCTTCCAACTTGCTCCGAACGCGCCGAATCATACCTAAACTACTCAGAATGACACCAAATTTTGCGTGCAAGTCTTAAATCATCATACGGAACTATTCTAAGGCTCGGTCCCAAACGGACCTCGGTAACACCAAAACCTGCTCTAAACCAAATTTAAAGAACTTTAAAACCTTCAAGGTGCCAACTATCAATATTAAGCGCCGAATCATACCTAAACTACTCAGAATGATACCAAATTTTGCGTGCAAGTCTTAAATCACCATACGGAACTATTTCAAGGCTCGGTCCCAAACGGACCTCGGTAACACCAAAACCTACTCTAAACTAAATTTAAAGAACTTTAAAACCTTCAAGGTGCCAACTATCAATATTAAGCGCTGAAATGCTCCCGGGTCATCCAAACCCCAATCTGAACATACGCCTAAGTCCAAAATAATCATACGAACTTATAGAGACCGCCAAATCCTGGTTCCTAGGTCGTTTACTCAAAATGTTGACCAAAGTCAAACTTAGCCCTTTTTGCCAGCCTTAAGGAACCAAGTGTTTTTTTGATTTTGACCTGAACCCTTCCAAATCCTGAACTAACCTTCCCCGATAGTCATAAAATAGTAAAAGCACATATATGGAGTCTTATTTAGGGGAACAAGGATTTAAAAATCAAAATGACCGGTCGGGTCGTTAGATTCTCCACCTCTTAAACAAACCTTTGTCCTCGAACGAGTCTAGAATCATACCTGGAGTGCTGAATAAGTGTGGATATCTACTTTGCATGTCCTCCTCGGTCTCCCAAGTTGCCTCCTCGACTGGTTGACCCCTCCACTGAACCTTTACTGCAAAAATCGTCTTGGACCTCAACTGGCGAACCTGCCTATCAATAATGGCAACTGGCTCCTATTTATAACCCAGACTCTCATCTAACTGAACCGTGTTGTAGTCTAACACGTGTGACTTGTCGGCATGGTACCTCCGAAGCATAGACACGTGCAAAACCGGATGAACTCCCGACAGACGGGGAGGCAAAGCAATCTCATAAGTAACCTCCCCAACTCGTCTCAACACCTCAAATAGACCTATAAACCTTGGGCTCAACTTGCCCTGATTTCTGAACCTCATGATCCCGTTCATTGGTGAGACCTTCAAGAGAACTTTCTCGCCCACCATAAATGATAAATCACATGCCTTCTGATCCGCATAACTCTTCTTTGCGGACTGTGTTGTGCGAAGTCGCTCCTGAATCAACTTTACTTTTTCCAAGGCATCCTTCACCAAATCAGTACCATATAACTAGCCTCACCGGGCTCAAACTATACGATGGGAGAACGACATCACCGACCATATAAAGCCTCAAATGGAGCCATCTAGATGATGGACTGATAACTGTTGTTATAAGCAAACTCGGCCAAAGGCAAGAATCGATCCTACTGCCCTCCAAAGTCAATCACACATGCTTTGAGCATATCCTCTAAGATCTAAACTGTCCGCTCTGTCTGCCTGTCGGTCTGCGGATGAAAGGCTGTGCTGAGCTCTACCCGGGTCCCCAACTCACTCTGCACTACCCTCCAGAAATGCGAAGTAAACTGAGGGCCTCTATCTGATATAATGGAGATAGGTACACCATGCAACCAAACAATCTCCTTAATATAAATATGGGACAACCTCTCTGAAGAATACGTGGTTAGAACCGGAATGAAGTGTGCCGACTTGGTCAACTTGTCGACAATGACCCAAACTGCATCAAACTTTCGTAAGGTCCGCGACAATCCAACTACGAAGTCTATAGTAATGCACTCCCATTTCCACTCAGTTATAGTCATCTTCTGAAGTAGGCCACGTGGCCTCTGATGCTCGTACTTAACCTGCTGGCAATTAAGGCACCTCGTTACATACTCAACTATGTCCTTTTTCATCCGCCGCCACCAATAAAGCTGCCTCAGGTCGCGATACATCTTCATAGCACCTGAATGAATAGAATACCGAGAACTGTGTGCCTCCTCTAGGATCTTCTCCCTCAATCCATTAACATTGGGAACACATAGGCGACCCTGGAGTCGCAGAACACCATCCTAACTGAGAGTAACCTCCTTGGAACTACCCTGTAGTACCGTCTCTCTGAGAACTAACAAGTGCGGATCATCAAACTGGCGAGCCTTGATCTGCTCGAATAGTGATGACTGAGCGACGACGCATGCAAGAACTCGGCTGGGCTCTGAAATATCCAACCTCACAAGTTTGTTAGCCAAGGACTGAATGCCCAAAGCTAGTGGCCTCTCCTCCGCTGAAATGAATGCCAAACTACCCATACTCTTCGCCTTTCTGCTCAAGGCATACGCAACTACATTAGCCTTGCCCGGGTGATAAATGATGGTAATATCAAAATCTTTTAGTAGCTCAAGCCACCTGCGCTGCCTTATATTAAGATCCCTCTACTTGAACAAATAGTGCAATCTGCGATGATCGGTATAAACCTCACAAGACACCCCATAAAGATAATGCCTCCAGATCTTAAGAGCATGAACAATCACGGCCAACTCCAAATCGTGTACAGGGTAATTCTTCTCATGGGGCTTCAACTGACGTGAAGCATATGCAATAATGTGTCCCTCCTGCATCAATACATAACCCAAACTAACGCGTGAAGTGTCGCAATACACAGTATACATCCCCAAACCGGAAGGCAGCACTAACACCGGTGCTGAAGTCAAGGCGATCTTGAGCTTTTGGAAGCTCGTCTCATAATCATCGGACCATCGGAACAGAGCACACTTCTGGGTTAATCTAGTCAAAGGTGCTGCAATAGATGAGAAGGCCTCCACAAAGCGGCGATAATAACCTACTAACCCCAAGAAGTTCCCGATCTCGGTCATTGTGGTGGGACGAGGCCAACTCTGAACTGCCTCGATCTTCTTGGGATCAACCTTAATACCCTCGCCTGATACAACATGCCCCAAGAATGCCACAAAATCTAACCAGAACTCACACTTGGAGAACTTAGCATATAGCTTCCGTTCCCGCAAGGTCTGAAGCACCACTCTTAAATGCTGCTCGTGCTCCTCCATGCTACATGAGTAGATCAAAATGTCATCAATGAAGACAATGAAAAATGAATCGATATATGGCCTGGACACCCGATTTATCAAATCCATAAACGCCACCGGGTCGTTAGTCAAACCGAAGGACATCACTAGAAACTCATAATGGCCATATCTAGTTCGGAAAGCCGTTTTTAGAATATTCAAATCCCGAATCTTCAAATGATGGTACCCTGATCTCAAGTCGATCTTGGAGAACACCCTAGTACCCTGCAACTGGTTAAATAAATCATCAATATGCGGAAACGGGTACTTGTTCTTAAGGGTAACGTTATTCAACTGGCGGTAATCAATGCACATCTGCATTGATTACCATGGGACTCTAATATCCTCATGTTGTGCAGTCTATCTCTGCACCGATCAATAAAGTCCTGGGGTCCTCGTGTCGCTCACCTCCAAAGGCAGTAGATTGTAGCCTGGTCCATATGACCAATAGCCTATGCGGATCGCTGGCCGCCCGGTATGGGCGCAGGTATAGCTGCTGCAACTGGCTAAGCTCTGCTCACGTGTAGTGTGCCCGAGGTCTGATACACAACAGTTGCATGCCCAGGAGCCTAGGCTGTAGGGGTCTATACTCCCCCTCCCACCTAGGATGTGGCTGGGTCCGCTGGAAATAAACTAGCATGAGTTATAGTATCCATGAACCATAGCATACGGCCCATAACCTCCTAGAATCCTGGTGCGGACATGAAATCCATCGGGGCAGGCTCTGCTGTAGGCACCTCGCCCCACTCCTCAATAATAGGATCCTCTATAGATCCACTGGTGGCATAGCTGAAGTAACTCTGGGACGTCCTCGTCCCCTACCATGGGCTAGAGCCCTCCCTCGGCCTCTAGCAACAGGAGGAGTAGCTCCTCCATGGTCTGGAACATCCGATGCGCGCGTTCTCACCATCTATGAGAGAATAAGAGAAAGATACTTAGTACCACATCAACTGCACGATAGGAGATGAAGAAAGAGTAGTTTCCTAACACCCTATAGCCTCTCGAAGATAAATACGGACGTCTCCGCACCGATCCGCAGGACTCTATTAGGCCTACTCATAACTTGTGAGACGTACGTGAACCTAGTGCTCTGATACCATGCTGTCACGACCCGATTTCCTATAGGCCATGATGGCGCCCAATGCTGCCGCTAGGCAAGCCAACAGTGAACTAACTGTGTATCTATTCTTTTCACATTTTTGAAATAGTTGATTTTTAATTATTACATAAGTAAGGTGTGAGAAAATTAATAAGATAAAACATAACAAATTTTAAGATCAAGTGTAGTCAAATAAATACTCAAAAATCATTAAGTGTCTACTAGCAAAGTTCCAAGACCTAGTATCACAAGTATATGAGCTACTAGTAGCAAACACAAAACACTAAACTACTATTTGAAGTAAACTAGACAGAAAGTAAATACAAAAGAAAGACTTCAGGTGCTATAGAACGGGCTCAGAAGGCAGCTCACCACTAAGTCTCGATGTATCAGGAGTGCGCGTCGGGATGATGTCCAGATGCACCTGCCTCAGATCCTGCACGGTTAGTGCAGAAGTGTAGTGTGAGTACATAAACAATATGTATCCAGTAAGTATCTAGTCTAATCTCGAAAAAGTAGTGACGAGTAGTTGACTTCGACACTTACTATGGGCTAACAATAAAATACCAAAATTCTAAATAAGCATGAGTTATGTAAACAACCATAAGTCTTCATAACAAGCGATAAATAAATATTTCTTTCACTAATAATAAATCCCAAGTCAATTTCCATCATTTAAATAATTGTAACCTCTCAAGCCAATAAAATCATATCAAGAAGATTAGGCTCCAAGTATTATTACACACCAAGTATTATTACGCATGATTTATGCCGATATCGTACGGCCCGATCCATAATATATGTATATATTGTGTGCACTGCCGATGGTCGAACGACATGAACCATAGATGCATCTATTAACCTGCCGAGGTGAACGACCCTCTCCCATAAGAGTAAAGGAAATTTATCTCACTCGCGGAAATACTTGCGACGCGAGTGAACATAGATTTCTCAAAGTTATTATAAAATTCTCCCATTCTTCCCCACATATAAGAAATTTAGACGGGAGACTTTAAATCTTAAAATCCTTAATCTCAGCTCCAATTAAGATAATTAATATGCATGACCAACATAATAGATGAAACAAAGAATGGTGTAAGCCTAAGACTACCAGGACATCACATAGAATATAGCTACGCACGGACTCTAGTCACCTAGTGCATACGTAGCTCCCCACACATATAATTCACATCAAAATACACCTAAGGGGATGAGTTCCCTCATACAAGGTTAGGCAATAGACTTACCTCATCTCAAAGCTCGCTTTCGGGTCTCAAATTCGCTATAAAGCCTCAACTCGGTGCCGAAAAGTCCGAAACTAGTCAAATGTTGTATAAATAAATCAATACATGTTCAAAAGTTCATATTCTAACTATTAGAGTGATTACCCAATCCCAATTGAAGGATTCTTAAAATTTATCCTCGTGCCTACGTGCCCGAATTCCGTAAATGTTTGAAGATAATCGTTACCCATAACTTCACGAACTCAAATATATAATTTTCACTCAAACCCACAACCATTTTTTGTGGTTAAATCCCATTTTTATCAAAACCTAGGTTTTTCGTTTAAACTCATAATTTCCAAAATTTTTCATGTTAAAATCTACCCATAATCTATGTTTTAAACTCATGTTGTATATAAATCACTTACCTCAAAGTGCTAGGTGAAACCCCTCTCCAAGAGCTGCAAAATCGCTCAAGAGATGAAAGAAAGTAAGCCAAAATAGCCTAAGTCCCGCATTAAATGGACCATTCTACCTCCAGCGATTTCGCACCTGCGGTCACTGGGCCGCAACTGCGGTACCGCTTCTGCGGAACTAGGTCTGCATATGTGGAATTCCCCAGGCCCAGCGCTGGCCGCTTCTGCGGACGAGAGCCCGCTTCTACGGTGAGGGAAGCGCATCTGCGACCTTCTCGCACCTGCGGCTCCTCATCGCAGAAGCGCGTCCGCTTCTATGCACTCCCCTTCGCTTCTGCGGGCCACTGTCCAACTGCTCCCAAGCCGCTTCTACGCCAAAATCACGCATCTGCGGCCAAAAGCTCGTAGGTGCAGGCACACCAGAACTGGTGCAACAAATCAATTCAACTTATAAACTTAAAGTTCTTCCAACTTGCTCCGAACGAGCCGAATCATACCTAAACTACTCAGAATGACACCAAATTTTGTGTGCAAGTCTTAAATCACCATACAGAACTATTCCCAGGCTCAAAATCCCAAATGGACATCGATAACACTAAAACCTACTCTAAACCAAATTTAAAGAACTTTAAAACCTTCAAGGTGCCAACTATAAATATTAAGCGCCGAAATGCTCCCGGGTCATCCAAAACCCGATCTGAACATATGCCCAAGTCCAAAATCATCATACGAACCTATAGAGACCGCCAAATCCCAATTCCGAGATCGTTTACTCAAAATGTTGACCAAAGTTAAACTTAGCCCTTTTTGCCAACCTTAAGGAACCAAGTGTTCCGATTTCGACCTGAACCCTTCCAAATCCCGAACTAACCATCCCCGCTAGTCATAAAATAGTAAAAGTACATACGAGGAGTCTTATTTAGGGGAATGGGAATCTAGAAAGAAAAACGATCAGTCGGGTCGTTACAATATATTTCGTAACGAGAAGATTTATAAGAAATAAGTGGACCAATAACTTTTTGTATTACGAAAACTTGTGTAGTGAATGGATTATATCTAATATTAGGGGTGTCAATGGATATTAAAAACTGACTAAACTGACCGAACCGTACCGTACCGAACTAATTTTTAGGTTTCTTTTAAGAAAACCGTAGATTTTTATATAAATCTATAACCGTACCGATAATTAGGGTAGGTTTTTTATTTTATGAAAATAAACCTAAAAAATACTGAACCGTACCGAATAAATTTACAATGTGAAAAATATATGTATATATTAAGTTTAAAAATAGTAAAGCATTAATACTTTTCTTGGGCCTTGGAATTATGAAACAGTTACAAGCTAACATGCAATTAAACTCAAAATCCTAATTCCCAAGCCTATTATGCTACTTCTATTGAAACTAAATTATTTCCAGCATATTTACTAACAAGATATATGGTATTGTAACGATTATTTGTAGTGAATTACAATGTATTGAATATGTTTCCTTTTGTATGATTTAGATTTATCTTTTTGAATTAATCTTCTATAGACTTTATTCTTGAATCCCAACTTGGTTAATATCTTTTCATGTCACGACCCAAAATCCACTATAGGTCGTGATGGTGCCTAATGCCGCCGTCAGGCAAGCCAACAATGATTGATCAATTTAATTACTCATTTTATTACTTTCGAAATCATAAATTTTAATAAGGAAGAAAATTTATACTTTTAAATCCACGAAAACATAAAATATTTGTAGTTTATAAGAGAAATGAAAGGCGATGATAATATAGAGAACCGTAAGCATCAACTCGTATATCCCAAAACCCGGTGTCACTAGTGCATGAGCATTTACTAAGGAGTACAATAATAATACAATACCTGTCTAGAATATAAATGAGACATGATAAAATAAATAGTACGATGGAGACTCTATGGACTGCGATGCGTAGCCTGGAATGCAGCTCACGTAAAGTCTCCTCAACAGTTGCGCCTACGTGCCAAGATGATCACCAAATGAACCTGTCAGTTCCTGCACATTTAGTGCAGAAGTGAAGCATGAGTCATAAATCAACGCGTACCTAGTAAGTATCTAGCCTAACCCCGGAGAAGTAGTGACAAGGAGTCGACACTGACACTTACTAGTTGTCCAATAAATCAATATGGTAATCATAAACAGATAAGAAGTACAACAATAGTAGTGAGGTAAATCTGTAACTAACACAATCTTCTAATAATTTCTTTAAACGATATCAATCTCTCATCTCGTATTCTATCTCAACACCTCAGAAAATATCCAGTGCCAATATCAAATGAATAAGACATACCATATAAAAATGCAAGGCATCAGTGGAAGGAAAAATCTCGTGAATATTCGGACTGCAGGCGATGTAACACACGATTATGCCGAGGTCGTACAGCCAAATCTCAGAAGAAATATAATACTGCCGAGGTGAACGGTCTGATCCCCTCATAATTTGTACACAGCCGAGGGTCGAGCAGACGAACCATATATGCATCTATTATACTGCCGAGGTGAACTGCCCGCTCCCATGAGAGTGTAGTACATAATCCTGCCGAGGCGTTCGACCCGCTCCACAAGAAAGAAAAGGAATTATCGAATTACGAGACACGAGCTTACGATACAGTATATGAACACAAGGTGAATATAACCTTTACCGTTTCTCAAATAACTTGCCAACAACTCAAGGAAATAAGGCTCGGCCTAATATTTATGTATATATTTCCAAATCAAATTCAATTATAATTTTAATTAATTAAGCCAGCAGAATGAGTTCAAATATTTTAAATATTACATTGTAAAGTCCTAAGTCTACCCGGACATAAACTTGTTTTAGTTACGTACGGACTCTCGTCATCTCGTGCGTACATAGAACCCACAACTAATAGCACATAACAATCACATCACCTAGGGGTTACTTTCCCCCTCACAAGATTAGACCAGAGACTTACCTCGCTCCGAAGTTTCATAACCGGCTCCAACGCCTCTCTAACACCTCAACTCCAAGCCAAACATTCCGAACCTAGTCAAACAATGTGCAAACTAATAAAAGTACTTCTAATACTCATAATTAATAAATTCATAACAATTTCTAACTTCGCTTGAAAAGTCAACAAAGTCAACCCTCAGGCCCACGAGCCCGAATTCTGAAAATTATTAAAAATAAATATTACTCATAACTCATATGGTCTATATCCAGAAAATCATCCAATTTCATCTATGAATCGATACTCGAATCAAGGATTTACCATTCTCAACTTTGAGGCTCAAAATCATAATTTCTACAATCCAAATACGGATAAAAATAATAACCAACGATAATAATTATGGATAAACATAAAAATAAAGGTCATATATTCACCCCCTTGTTGAGACGAGAACAACGCCACGAAAATCACCTCAAACGGAACTCTAGAACTCAAGATATGCCCAAAATACTAAAATTCTCGGTTTAAAACACTATCCAGATGATTTTTCTTCATCACCTTCGCGGGAGACCTTCGCGTTCGCGAAGAGAAATTTTTCACGTTGACTAGTCAACCCAGAAATCCTTCTTAGCATTCACGGAACCTCTCTCGCGTTCGCGAAGAATAAAGCTTCGCACCATAAACCATCAATTTTGTCCGACACGAAAATGGGCATAACTCTCTTATACGGCCTCGAAATTTGACGATTCTTATTGTTATGGCTCCGTAATTATGATACAGATCTAATGGTTCAATACAATCACAAATAAAATGTCATTTTCCAATATAGTATCCTTTATACCCAAGAAAACGATGCCAAAACATCAAATAAGAGCGCGACACAACCCAAACACATCCGAAACACACCCGAGGCCCCCGATACCCCATCCAATTACACAAACTAATCCCAAAACATAAAACGAACCTGCTCGAGGCCTCAAATCACACCAAACAACATCAAAACAATGAATCGACGATCAAAACCTTTATTTAAACTTCCAAACATTCAAACTTCGACGAACGCGTCCGATTCATATTTAAACATTCCGTAACGACGCCAAACTTTACGCACAAGTCACAAATCACGATACGAACCTATTCCAGGGCTCGGAACCCCAAACAGACATCGATAATACCAAAGTCTACCTCAAACCAAACTTAGAAAATTCTAAAACCTTTAAAAGGCCAAGTTTCCACAATAATCGCTGAAATGCTCCCGGGCAACCCGATACTCAATCCAAACATACGCCCAAGTCCGAAATCATCATACGAACCTATTAGAACCTTCAAATCCCGATTCCGATATCGTTTACCCAAAAGTCAAACCTTAGTCAACTCTTCCAACTTAAAGCTTCCGAATTTAGAATTTCCTTTCCAAGTCAACTCCGAACTTTCCGAAATTCAATTCCGACCGCACGTACGAGTCATAATACCTTAAGTGAAGCTACTCGAGGACTCAAACCGCCGAACGACGTGCTAGAGCACGACCGGTTGAGTCGTTACATTCTTTTCCAA
The DNA here is from genome assembly GCF_000715075.1 of Nicotiana tabacum. Lineage (NCBI taxonomy): Eukaryota > Viridiplantae > Streptophyta > Magnoliopsida > Solanales > Solanaceae > Nicotiana > Nicotiana tabacum. The sequence goes on along the minus strand of NC_134093.1, from coordinate 45,032,223 downwards.
TTTAACATACGTTCGTCCTCGAACGTGCTAAGGACTGCTCCGGAGTTGTCCAAAAATCACTATTTAACACCTCGTGTACTTACTCGTTCCACCACAACCCAGCTGAGCATATTAGCCCGAGACAGACTGAAGATCGTCGTTATAACCTTAGCTAACAAGCTTTAGAACCAAATTCCAACATCCGAAATTTTCCACGAGACCCGATTCTAACATACGAACACTGCATCAATCACCAGACACTGTACCCAACATGACCATGCTCCTCCGCTAAAATCACACCATGAACCACATAAGTCTCTTAACCATAATAACATCATCCGACCACAATAGCTATAATTCTACGAACTCGGTTCCTACAATACACCTCATAACACATATAAGCCTTGATCCAACTCTCGCAATACTGCCATGACGGAAGAGATGTGTAGAAACTAATAACCACCTACCGAATCAACAAATCATGGAGTCTCTCCTCCTGGCAAGAACCATTATCTCATTTTGAACTGAATAACGATATTTGCTCTTTAATATACCCTACATAACTCCGATCGCACTGATCCCAGGCCCAATAACCTCGTCTCACCCAGTACAAGCTGCTCAAGCAATAAGCCATCTCACACACTGCCCAGGATTTCATATGACATCATCAATGCGCCAACAAGTTACAACTTGAATATGACACATAAGGAAGAACGAACTCTGGAAAAAAACTACCAGCCCGCGTAACGTATAAAATAGTCGAACATATGTTATGAACCTTTTTCAGAGAATGAGGAACAAAATTCACAAGAATAGATCTAAGAAACCGTGTTCAACATTTCACTATTGCGGCGTGCAACCTGATCCACACATGATACCGTTGCGGCGTGTAACCCGATCCAAACAACATACCCGTGGCGGCGTGCCACCCGATCCAACCATATACCCATGGCGGTGGAAACACCTACCGATCCAGAATGCTCATACCCACAAAATGCTTGAATGTCGACCCCAAACACGTCAAGTGCATAATACAATCCCTGTGGAGATGGATAGCGCCATACGCTACAAATCCCAAGCATGACTAAGGTGCAATAAATGACCTGCATCTCGAGAGCCATCTCGCTCATATAACATGACAAACTACACGGTATCACAACACATGTGCGAATAATCAAGCCGTCTCACAACCCACCTGGCACAATAGAGTGTTACATGGAATAGCTGACGACGGGAATAACATCCAATGCCCGAAGACTCCTCCGTAAGCAATGTTATGCTGAATGAACGCGTCCGACCTGACGTAGAGCACACATTAACATTAGACCCAACAATAGACCTCAAGCCGATTCTGATCATGCCATACTGGGCCAACAACCCTTCGAGGATCCACAATGGCCCAATTCATGACACACACGAGCAACCGTCCCAATCCAGAACAAACTCCCACAGTTCACAACCAAAGGAATAGAGCGCCTTCTAGGCATAAACTCTCACATTAACGATATTACCAAAAATCTCCATACTTGGTTTCAATCTTTAACCATCAAGTGCTAACATGTCACACTTATACAAAAATCCCTGTGGGGTACTCTCCCACGACCTTCCGCATCAGGTAGCAAAGTCCGCACATCCATACCACCAACCGTACTAATTCTGTAAATCAAATCAAGAATCCGCAAATTAATACACAAAGCCTCTTACATAGAACATTGTTCTTAGGTGACACTAAAGAAAATGCCAGCTTACTGTGAACATCTGAATTCTCCCCTGCTCGTCCGAGCTCGTGACCTTCCTGTCATCACCGAAACGCAACCTTGATCCTCCACTTTCAATTCCCATGCCGCTCACTGTACCTATCATGCCGCTACGCGAGAGTATCAGAATTCATCATAACCCCTGAATTACTCGTGGAATAAGCACTCCGTTGGCTAGAAACCTTTCACTCAACTCATTTTAGAAGAACCATTACAACACGCAACTGAATTCCCATAACCACAAAAAATACAAACCTCAGGTTGCGGTCTAAACCACCATAACTCTTCCGGGATCCATCTATACATAACAAGCCATTATAATTAAATACCTCCAACTCAATCAAATTACGGTGGCAAGCCCGCACGTACAACCACGAATCGCCTGTATAGCTTAACATACCGAAAGAGCTGATCATTGCCACAATCACGCTGATTCATACCATTACTAACAGACCCAACTTCTTCCAATTTACTCTTGACTTGCCTTAGAAATAATAATAGCTCCATTCAAAAACATAACGAGCTCGATCAGCACTCATTCCGAGTGACCCAAATCACGAGACCACATCGTCTCAATACCTATGAACCATCTCATACCCCCCCTTATGCGCACAATAGCATCTCCAACTGGTACACCCATTCTAAAAGATCTTCTACGAATCCGAAGTAGTTTCTCCCATTTATCCAATATTACCCCGTAGATCCGATGATAACATAGAAATTTTCCCAAGTATTCCTCACACTCTGCTACAAAATCCTGGTCTTCAGTTACATAATGGACCCTAAAATCCTTAGACGATGTACCTTAAATTCTTGAACCCACTAGGACCGTTGTTGAGAGTCATCCACTCTGACATGGTCCCAAATATAACCAAACTCCAATGCTCTGCTAGCACATGAACACCCTCTCAAAGAAGCAACCAGATGAATTCTTTTCCTTGTACATCACATCCATAAGAAGCATAAACTCTGAGCCTTCCCAAAACCTGCACCCGAATCGATAAGGCGAAATATATCACATATTCATCAAGTTCTTTTCTAGAATTACCCCCGATGTTTTCTTTTCTTGGTCATAATTGATCCACCAATGCATCGATAATCAAAAATCGTACAAGCCGACAACAACACGATCTAATCGTAGACGGTGGGCTCCCCACTTAGCTTTAAGCTACCATCACATAATGTAGAACCCACAAAGATTCCTCCTTCTCAATTACCATGATCTTGCACCGTAAACCCGCCAAATTTCTTATAGTCTCTTGTTAAACTTTTCATGGACATTCCGAATTATCATCCACAATCGCATATTCGACCTTCTGTCAGATAGTAAGTATAACTCTTCGTCGAAACTTCATCAAAATCACACAACCGCTAACTCGCTCACAGGAGATAACCCACTTGTGGGATTCTATTTCGACATCATCCAATGACATTGCCCTGGTTACAACTACCACAAAATCAGCAAACCCCTCCTGAGCTCATGCTCGTCCACCAACTGTAAAAGTCTGTTCATTCCCCATTGACATCAACTGAAAGTCCGACAATACATTCCAAACTCGAAGTCACATTGCATCCCATAACGATAATCAAGCTTTCACACCCCTCTTCATTCCAAGTAAACTCTTTTCTGTCATATTAATCCTTTCTCAGTGCAGTAGCCACCGTCCCAAATGACATTTATGGACTTGGTCATTGTCCACCATGATTCCCAAATAGCTCTAAACTTTTCTCAAGGCATGTGGCTATCCTACCACAGAATCCATATGCTACTCTGCCACTCCCACATCGGTTAAACCATCTCCTTTAAGCAATTTCTCGACCTCTGATTTTCATACTTGACCTGCTAGCAATTCAACCACCGTGAGACACCTCCCACCATGTCCTTCCTCGTCCTTCGCTACCCAAATGCTGCCTCAAATCAAAATCCATCTCTGTAGCACCTGAACTAATAAATTGCTACCAACTCTAAGCCTCCTCGAAGATCATCTTTCTCGAGCCATCAGCATTAGAAACACCGATTCGATTATGAAACCACTACACACCGCCATCTCTGACAACCGCTTCTCAGGCACCATTTTACCACACCCTGCCCCGAAGGAAAATTAAAGAAGACCATAACACCGGCGAGCCTTAATGCATTCAAACAAGGACGACGACACCACCTCACAAATGAGAATTCCACCCCGCTCGAAAATATCAAGTCTCGTTACTCCATCAACCAAAGCCTGAACATCTATAATCCGATTGCCTTTCCTCCGTTGGAATTAAATGTCGAACCTCTAAACCATAAACTGGGAAATCCTCCTTTCGAGTCATTCACTGCCGCGATCCATAAATAAGCACCCTACCATCACACCAACACAGTGCGAAAACAATGCATGAACATCATAATAATATTTGCATAGCCTCAAAACCATAGGAAATACAGCTACTGAACTGAAATGACAAAACATCTTTCCGCAAGGCGACGATAATAGCCTGCCCGAATATGCAGGGAAAAACATCATGCACCACATCTGCAGTACCACTACAACTCCCCGATGGCCAATAGATAACAAACGCTTTACGTCGCATAAGATTGAGTAGGAGGGAAATAAAGGCATAAGCCTCAAAGGAATCAAATCGCACGATGAGGAATCAAGAAGGAAAGTGCTCCTAACAGCCCGGTAGCCTCTTGAAGATAAGTACACACGTCTCCGTACCGATCCGCAAGGCTCTACTAGATTTTCTTATAACTCGTGAGACCCAAGTGAACCTAGAGCTCTGATACCAAGCTGTCACAGTCCAAAATCCACTATAGGTCGTGATGGTGCCTAACGCCGCCGTCAGGCAAGCCAACGGTGATTGATCAATTTAATTAATTATTTTATTACTTTCGAAATCATAAATTTTAATAAGAAAAGGAAATTTATACTTTTAAATCCACGGGAACGTACAAAATTTGTAGTTTATAAGAGAAATGAAAGACGATGATAATATACAGAACCGTAAGCATCAAATAGTATATCCCAAAACTCGGTGTCACAAGTGCATGGGCATTTATAAAGAAGTACAATAAGAATACAATATCTGTCTAGAATGTATATGACACGGGATAAAATAAATAGTATGATGGAGACTCTATGGACTGCGATGCGTAGCCTGGAATGAAGCTCACGTAAAGTCTCCTCAACAACTGTGCCTACATGCCAAGATAATCACCAAATGAACCTGTCAGATCGTGCATATTTAGTGTAGAAGTGCAACATGAGTACGTAAATCAACGCATACCCAGTAAGTATCTAGCCTAACCTAGGAGAAATAGTGGCGATGGGTCGACATTGACACTTACTAGTGGTTCAATAAATCAATATGGTAAATCATAAACAGATAAGAAGTACAACAATAGTGGTGAGGTAAATCTGTAACTAACACAATTATCTAATAATTTGTTTAAACGATATCAATCTCTCATCTCATATTCTATCTCAACACCTCAAAAATATCCAGTGCCAATATCAAATGAATAAGACATACCATATAAAAATGCAAGGCATCAGCGGAAGGAAATATCTCGTGAATATTCGGACTGCTAACGATATAACACACGATTATGCCGAGGTCATACGGCCAGATCTCAGAAGGAATATAATACTGCCGAGGCAAACGGCCCGATCCCATCATAACGTGTACACTGCTGAGAGTCGAGCGGACGAACCTTAGATGCATCTATTATACTGCCGAGGCGAACGACCCGCTCTCATGAGAGTGTGGTACATAATCCTACCGAGGCGTTCGGCCCGCTCCACAAGAAAGGAAATGAATTATCGAATTACGAGACACGAGCTTACGATACAATATATGAAAACAAGGTGAATATAACCTTTACCGTTTCTCTAATAACTTGCCAACAACTCAAGGAAATAAGGCTCGACCTAATATTTATGTATATACTTCCAAATCAAATTTAATTATAATTTCAATTAATTAAGCTAACAGAATGAGTTCAAATGTTCCAAATATTACATGGTAAAGTCCTAAGTCTACCCGTACATAAACATATTTTAGCTACGTACGGACTCTCGTCATCTCGTGCGTACGTAGAACCTAGAACTAATAGCATATAACAATCACATCATCTAGGGGTACTTTCCCCCTCACAAGGTTAGACAAGAGACTTACCTCTCTCCGAAGTTCCATAACCGGCTCCAACGCCTCTCTAACACCTCAACTCTAAGCCAAACGTTCTGAAACTAGTCAAACAATGTGAAAACTAATAAAAATACCTCTAATACTCATAATTAATAAATTCATAACAATTTCCAACTTCGCTCGAAAAGTCAACAAAGTCAACCCTCGGGCCCACGTGTCCGGATTTCAAAAATTATTAAAAATAAATATTACCCATAACTCATATGGTCTATATCCATAAAATCATCTAATTTCGTCCATGAATCGACTCTCGAATCAAGGATTTACCATTTCTTAACTTTGAGGCTCAAAATCCCAATTTCTACAATCCAAACACGGATAAAAATAATAACCAACGGAAATAATCATTAAGAAATATCATAATAAAGGTCATATATTTACCCCCTTGTTGAGACGAGAACAACACCATGAAAACCACCTCAAACGGAGCTCTAAAACTCAAGATTTGCCCAAAATACTAAAATTCTCGGTTTAAAATACTATCCAGATGATTTTTCTTCATCGTCTTCGCAGGAGACCTTAGCGTTTGCGAAGAGAAATTTTTTGCATTGACTGGTCATCCCAGAAATCCTTCTTCACATTCGCGGAAGCTCTCTCGCATTCGCGAAGAACAAAGCTTCGCACCAAAAATCAACAATTTTGTCCGACACGGAAATGGGCATAACTCTCTCATACGACATCAGAATTCGACGATTCTTATTGCTATGACTCCATAATTATAATATGGATCTAATGGTTTAATAAAATCATAAATAAAAGGTTGTTTTCTCAGTATAGTATCCTTTATACCCAAGAAAACAATGCCGAAATATCAAATAAGAGCGCGACACAACCCAAACACATCCGAAATACACGCGAGACCCCCGGGACCCTGTCCAATTACACAAATCAGTCTCAAAACATAACACGAACCTGTTCGAGGTATCAAATCATACAAAAAAATATCAAAATTACAAATCGACGATCGAAACCTTTCTTTAAACTTTCAAACATTCAAACTTCGACGAACGCGTCCGATTTATACTTAAACATTCCGGAATGACGCCAAAATTTACGCACAAGTCACAAATCATGAAACGAACCTATTCCTAGGCTCGAAACCCCAAACAGATATCGATAATACCAAATTATACCTCAACCCAAACTTAAGAAATTTTAAAACCTTTAAAATGCCAACTTTTCACAATAAGCGCTAAAATGCTCCCGGACGACCCGATACTCAATCCGAACATACGCACAACTCCGGAATCATCATATGAACCTACTAAAACCTACAAATCCAGATTCTGGGATCGTTTACTCAAAAGGCAAACCTTAGTCAACTCTTCCAACTTAAAAGCTTTAGAATTTAGAATTTTTTTTCTAAATCAACTCCGAACTTTCCGAAATTCAATTACGACCGCACGTACAAGTCATAATACCTGAAGTGAAGCTACTCGAGGCCTCAAACCACTGAACGACGCGCTAGAACTCAAAACGATCGATCGGGTCGTTACATTCCACTCGTGTGATTAATATTTATTTTGTATTTGCTTAGCTTCTTTTATTGTAGAATAGTTGATGGATCTATACTCTAGCCATCTTTCATATTTTCTTAATTCATTATCTTTTAAACTGTAAAAATGTCTAAAGAGTTTTAATAAGTTCTATAAAAATATGTATGTTATTGCATTCTACTTCTACTAGTGACTTTTACATGACATTTAAAATAATTACCGAAAATTAACTGAACCGTACTGATACCGAAGATAACCCGAAATGATTGGGATGGTTTTGAAAAGTCTAATTTTGATTATACATAAAAGAATAACCGGAAAATTGGTATGATATAAATTTTATAAAATAACCGGCCGAACCGAACCATTGAAACCCCTACCTAATGTACCAACATTATAGTAAGAGAATAATTCTCGAGTGGGATAAGAACAAATATTAATTTTATCTTGTATTTTGGATTTGATTAAGAATGATAGTAGATTCGGAAAAGGAAAAAATATATCCTTATATTATGAGAAAAGGTTTAAATATACCCCTCATTATATTTTGTATCTAAATATATCATTATTATTGGTCCAAATATATCCATCTTCCGTTAAGTTTGTCCAACGTGAACATCCAATCCTACGTGGCACTGACATATGATTAGGTGGATGCCACGTGGCATGTCAAATCAGCGCTCCTAACCCATTTTACTCCTCCTTTCTTTTATTTTTTACCACTAAAATTTCCTTCACCTCCACCACCATTGCCTTACCGCCAACATGAATAATATTATATTCAAAGTTTAGCCTTCTATATATGCGTGTTTCTCCACTCTTCGTTCACATTGGATTCAATACAATTCGAAACTTCTCGAATTTAGATGAAGTTCTCTTCCTTTAGAAACTAAATAATCTCTTTATGTACTATTAGTGTGTGTGATATTGGGGTGACCAATTAAAGTATTCTTTTGCAGCCTCAGGTACTCAAAGCATTTGCAGATTGGCAGCACTCAGTCTCATATTGTTTAGATCGACTGGCTGAAAATTCAATATTGTCCATGGTGGATGCTATGGTGGCAATGGTGACGGAGGAAAGAAAATTTAGTGGTGGAAAAATAAATAAAGGAGAGGGGTAAAATAGGTTAGGGGCGTTGAGGTGGCATGCCAAGTGGCATCCACCTCATCAAATGTCAATACTACATAGGGTTGGATATCCATCTTGGACAAACTTAACAGAAGATAGGTATATTTGAACCAATAATATTGCGGTATGAGTATATTTGGACCCAAAGTATAACAAGGGGTATATTTAAATATTTTCTCATAATACAAGGTTATATTTGGCCCTTTTCCGTATTAAAATTCCATAATTTTTTTAATCAAATAACACAATTATTCTACACTGATTAACAATCTAAACAAGAAGTTACATTTTTATAATTAGATTTTCCAAGACAAAATCAAATATTCAAGATTTGTGATAATTAACCATTTTTCTGGAAAATTGCACTATGTCGTATGTTATATATGGTACTATCATTTAGTGATGAGTTTTCTTGTATTGCATCTTGTCATTCTAGTGATTCCACTGACAAAAGTTTTCGGAAAAATGATTAAATTGGAGTGAAAGTGACTATTGTTCGTTAGTAAAGGATAATAAAATCATATATTCTCTTAATTTACAAAATTCAAATAATTTCAACATCAATTTTATTAAATCTCGTCTTATTTGAATATTAAACGACCCTTACGATGTTAGTTAGGCCATAATGATTATTTTAGATATTGTTGGCTTGTGCTTTATTTTAATGTTAATTAATAAATTATAATACTAATTTCTAAGGAAAAAAAAAAATGCATACCTGCATCCAAAACAACGGAAAGGAAGAAGAGGCCACAAGTTTTCATATGTATAATAAAGTGTATTATCCTAATTAGCTTCTTTATGTGATTTTAAACAAAGAACCAAGTGGAAGTTTTGTCCTTACCTTGTCTCAGTTGTCTGTAATGTTTGTGCTTTGTTACTTTCCAGTTTCCACGAACCCTTTTTTTATAGCCTGTTGCACAAATAAATAGTAGTAGTACTGTTTCTATTTATCATCTATATGAACCTTGCTCAACATTACAGCCAGATCAAATGTGGTCCAAGATAGTAATGAAAGACAAACATTTATTCTTCAATAGATAAGACACTTGTTGTCTTACAAAATAATTTTTTAATGACCAAAACATCCAATTGTGTTTTGACACGTATTTACCAGGTTAATACAATACTGGAGTAATTAATATTATAATTCAACAATTCAATTGGCCGATCAAGGTAGTCAATGACCATCAAAACTAATTAATCATGCATATTTCTAATTTATTTGTCTGGGTTGATCTATTTGTTTTGTAAAACATCTTGATTGTTAGGGTCCAAAAACCCAATCACCACATCAATAATTGATCAAATTTGTACTTAAAGTTCTAATTGTTATCTTTTTTAATGATGAGCTGATAAGTTATGCGAGTCTGGTTTTGATGATTTGTCAAACATTATGAAAGAATCAGATAGGAACCTGATACAATCAGGTCCCTTGTGCTCACTAAAACATACCATGTTGTCTGCTTTATTCTCAAGAAAAACAGACAAGGGAACTGCAAAGGAAACAGATAAGATCAAGTCTTAGGTCGTGGCGTAAGCCAACTCTACAGCTGTTAAAGCTGCTGCACTGTACTTGCAACAGTACAGCAATACGATTGCAATTTGCTAGAAGCCGGAAATGCCCTTGTAACTACTCCCATGATCTCTTATATATATACAACATGTTACAAGGATTTGACCTAACACTTGTATTTACAATACATACATTCTCTCAAGTGTGAAGCCACTTCTGTTTCCCTCGGGTGCATTGAAGAACAAAGCAGCTACAAAATAAAGGACAAGATCCTAGAATTGAATATGTCTTGTGTCCTTTAGTATTGTTGTGTCTTTGTCTTATGTTATTTATTTGTAATTCCTATACAACTTTCTAGAAGCATATAGTAGGACATCATTTAAACCATTATTGCTTTTGGTTGTTGACTAGAGTTAGTCAAGTGTTTAGCTTTGTAATAGAGTTATTACAAAGGGTTTATAATAGAATTATTATAAGAGGTGAGAGATTAAGAGTTTGATTCCGAGATTGCAATAGGTTGTAATATGAAGTTTGCTCAGTTAGTAAAGTTAAAATCTTACTAGGGTAGGTCATGGTTTTTAATCCCGTGAGCTGAGAATTTTTCACGTAAATATTATGTGTTCTTTATTTATTGTTGTTTACTATAGGGACCGATAGAAAACCTGATTCTCTATACTATTTGTTGGACCCTTAATTTCTATCACGAGCCATCATACTTTTATCGCTTTATTCAATGGTGACTGCGAGGAGAAAAAAGAAAGACAAAAAAAATATAAATGTAAATAGAGGTAGTACATCCATTAATGTTGATAGTTTTATTTCTTCTCTCTTGTTTTTTTTTAAACAAAGATTTGCCTTTTCTTAAAAAGAACTAAAGTATGCAACTTTTTTTGTTTTTTGGTTAAACGTGCAAAACTTCATTTAACCAAGTATAGATATGTATAAAACCGCTAGCTCACTTGACTCTAGAGCTGGACCAAAAATAAATACAAAATCCCTATAACTATCAGATAACTCCCCCTCTATCTCGTCCTATACATTTGCAAGACAAACTTAGATCGGGAAGCTCTTCAACCTTCCCAGAATAGTCTTCCATTTGCTTTCCTTTTGTCTTCTGAGGAGTAGTTGTAATATTATGTCTCTAATCCTCGGAGTACATGTACTGCTGCTGAGAACAGGAATGTTAGTATACTTGCTCGAGGTCTCTAGTTGTTGCTCCTCTTTACTAACCAGTCAACTTCATTGTCCCAGTTACCAATTTGATGTCATTCTTCCATCCATTGTAATAGTGTATATCATATAGTTTTGGAGTAATCACACTCAAACAGAAAATGATTATGTGTTTCCTCAGAATTCTGTCTATAGAGGACAAAGTCACTAGGCACATATACACTCCAAGTTCTTAGCCTATCAACTATAGAAAGTCTTCTATGAAGAGCCAACCGGAGTATAAACTCATGCCTGGGAATTACTTTTGACTCTATCACTGTCCTCTTCTATGGACTCTTTTAGTATTGTGGCAGAGATGATGTATATATCTTCTTTATGCTGAACTTTCCTTGTACACAATATCTGTTCAGGTTTACTGAAGAGTCTATTTTCATCAACCAACTCTTAGCCTCAAATATTTTCCTCACAAGCGAGCAGCTTGCTTGGATGTTTGCACACTGAAGAAATTTTGACCTTTTATGTAGAAGCTATGTATCCATTGGACATATAGAGTGTCTTTCTTTGCCTTAATAGCCCATAACAGTTTGCACAATGCATCTTTATTCCATGTGTAGAGACCATCTCCCAGCTGACCTTGGCATACGAAGTTTATTCCAAGCAACTAAAGTCTTCTGGAGGGTTCATTGCTTCCCGTCTATAGAAAAGTCCTACAAGCCGTGATAATCAACTTAATGATTTTCTTGTTGGGCTTTTAAGCTTGGTGTAGCTTAAAGAGGGTAAATGAGAAATGGAAGGAAAATGAAATATTTGAATTTTCCTCTTTGGCAAAGGGACATTGTCCCATATTGGAGAAGAAAAGACTTTTGATGGGTATATATACAATTGTTCTTCTTCTAGCTTTTAAAGAGTTAAGAAGAAGGCAAGCCTCGCGTCGTCGTCGTCGCTCGGCTTCGGCTTAATTAATTAATTAATTAACAAAAATTCAATCCGAATTAACCCACGACCCGGTCCATTTTTTGTTTTCTCGCAATATTTTTGTTGAAATATTCCCACCTGTTCCAACAGCTATGGCTATTTCTGAAAGGTTGTAAACCTTTTCAGAAACAGTGACAAATTTTCTGATTATCTTGTTCTTCTTTTGCACAACATTTTCCCGTGTGTTTTACGACCATTGAGTGGTTCGAAGTTCACCCGCGTTTTTGGTACCAATACACTGGTGAGTTGAATCGTTCTATCCTGGGAGGATAATATTCCAGCACCTCGGGTATTCGAGGGGAATAATTTCCTTAAGGACGCACTGTGCATTCAGTGGGCTCGATTTATTCCGATATTGTTTTTCAGAATTTATTTCGTCAAACTAGTTCTACTAACTTTCTGTTTTTGTTTCTATTTCAGAAAATTTAATATTTTTATTGTTTATTACAACAATATAGATTGAATAACAATCTTAAGGAAATTAATTTATTGTATTCTGTATTCTGTTTGTGGAGATTAAAACCTGTGTGATTTTCTACTCCTTCAGAATTTTACTATTCTGATTTGAAGATATAGAAACTTTATCAGAGTATTGAAATTTAGAAACGATTTGAAGAACATAAAAACTTCATTGTTTTTTGTAAAATAATATATAAAAACTTTGATTTTTTATTTATCAAACGTATTGTTTATTGTAAATTACAATATTGTTTACTGTTTTGTTTTCTGCCATTAATTGAACTTTTCTGTTATTGACAGTGAGAAATGGCAATTGATAACGGAAATCCTTCTGCGACTGTTGCGGCAACGGCGATAGCCTCGTCAAGACGAACTGCTGTTCCACCGGCCGAGAAATCGGGGAAATTTTCTGGAGCCAACTTCAAAGGATGGCAGCAAAGGGTGTTTTTTTGGCTTACCCCACTTGGTATGCAGAAATTCACTAGTGAAGAACCTCCAGTACATGCTGCGGACATGCCGGACAACGAGAAATTCATGATTGTTGAGGTGTGGAAACATGCAGATTTTCTTTGCAAAGGCTATATCTTAAGCGCTTTAGAGGATGACTTGTACAATGTGTACATTGTGATGAATACTTCGAAAGAATTATGGGACACACTTGAGAAGAAGTACAAAACTGAAGATGCATGTTTGAAGAAGTTCGTGGTTGCCAAGTTTCTAGACTATAAAATGATAGACAACAAAACTGTTGGAACCCAAGTTCAGGAGCTTCAACTTATTTTTCATGACTTTATTGCTGAAGGTATGGTCTTGAATGAAGCATTTCAAGCGGCTGCAATAATTGAAAAAATTGCCTCCTTCGTGGAGAGATTTCAAGAACTATCTTAAGCACAAACGCAAAGAAATAAAGTTGGAAGATCTTGTGATTCGTCTCAAGATTGAGGAAGACAACAAAACAACCTAGAAGAAGTCTCGTGGAAATTCAACGATCGTGGGAGCTAATATCATTGAGGAGACTGCTCCAAAAAGTAAGAAGAGGAAGAGGTCTTCTGGACAGACTAAAGAGCAGAACAAAAAGAAATTCAAGGGCAACTGCTACAATTGTAGAAAAATTGGTCACAAAACCCCTGATTGTCGTCCCTCGAAAAAGGATAAGAAGAAGGGACAGGCCAACATAGTGGAGAAGAATGATGACATTGATGATCTGTGTGCAATGCTTTCGGAATGTAACCTAGTTGAAAATCCTAAGGAGTGGTGGATTGACTCTGGAGCTACTCGACATGTTTGTGCTGTCAAAGAAGCATTTGCGACTTACTCTACTACTGGTCCCGAAGAAGAGCTTTCCATGGAAAATACTGCAACAGCCAAGATTGAAGGTTATGGGAAGATATTCCTGAAGATGACTTCCGGCAAGGTGTTAACGCTTAACAATGTTCTTCATGTTCCTACTATTAGGAAGAATTTAGTTTCTACTTCTTTACTTGTTAAGAATGGATTCAAATGTGATTTGTTTCTAACAAAGTTGTTGTAAGCAAGAATGAAGTGTATGTTGGAAAAAGCTACCTCACAGAGGGCCTTTTCAAACTCAATGTAATGGTTGTTGACAGTATGAATAAAATTTTAGCTTCTTCTTATTTATTGGAGTCAAATGATTTCTGGCATATTCGTTTAGGACATGTCAATTACAAAACCTTGCGGAAGTTAATTAATTTAGAAGTATTGCCTAAATTCAAGTGTAATAAATCAAAATGTCAAATATGTGTTCAATATAAGTTTGTAAAGTATCCTTATAAGTCTGTTGAAAGGAATTCAAATCCTTTAGACTTAATTCATACTGACATTTGTGATATGAAGTCGACACCGTCTCGAGGTGGGAAAAAGTATTTTATTACTTTTATTGACGATTGCACTCGATATTGTTATGTTTATTTGCTTAATAGTAAGGATGAAGCAATTGAAGCATTTAAGAAATACAAGAATGAAGTGGAGAATCAATTGAATAAAAAGATCAAAATGATTAGAAGTGAAAGGGGTGGAGAATATGAATCTCCGTTTGCAGAAATATATTCGGAATATGGAATTATCCATCAAACTACTGCACCTTACACACCTCAATCCAATGGAATTGCGGAAAGAAAAAATTAGACATTAAAGGAAATGATGAATTATTTATTAATAAATTTCGGATTACCGTAGAGTTTGTGAGGGGAAGCTATCCTTACAACTAACCGAATACTCAACAGAGTACCCCACAGCAAAACGCAATCTATTCCATATGAAAAATGGAAAGGAAGAAAACCCAACTTGAAATATTTCAAAGTGTGGGGGTGTCTAGCAAAGGTACAAGTTCCTTTACCTAAAAGAGTTAAAATCAGACCAAAAACTGTAGTTTGCATTTTCATTGGATATGCCACAAATAGTAAAGCATGTCGGTTTTTGGTTCATAAATCCGATAATCCCGAAATTCATATTAATACGGTAATGGAATCAGATAATGCTGAATTATTTAAAAGCATCTATCCGTATAAAACTGAATGCGAGTCGTTAAGTGAAAGACCTAAACGACCTTGAGAAGAACCAAAGGAAAATACTCCAAGTGTAGAAGATCCAAGGAGTAGCAAACGTCAAAGAACATCTACTTCCTTTGGACCAGATTTTGTAACATTCTTGCTTGAAAATGAGCCTCAAACTTTTAAAGCAGCTATGTCATCTTCTGATTCAGCATTTTAGAAAGAGGTAGTCAATAGTGAGATTCAATCAATTTTGGATAACCATACATCAGAATACTTTGACACTTACTCGTCAGTAACGAGGATAACATCTATTAAGGTGTTAGTGGCACTAGCGGCCGTGTATGGTCTTGAAATCCATCAAATAGATGTTAAAACAGCTTTCTTAAATGGATAATTGGAGGAAGAGATTTACATGGAACAACCTTGGGGTTTTGTGGTTCATGGTAAAGAAAATAAAGTGTGCAAACTTGTTAAGTCGCTTTATGGACTTAAACAAGCACCCAAACAATGGCATGTCAAATTTGACCAAATAATGTTGGCAAGTGGGTTTAAAATCAATGAGTGTGACAAATGTGTTTACATTAAAAACACTCCAAGTAATGAAGTCATTATTTGTTTATATGTTGATGACATGTTAATAATGAGCAAAAATATGGCAGATATAAATGCTACTAAGCGCATGTTGGCTAGCAAATTCGACATGAAAGGCTTAGAAGTTGCTGATGTGATCTTAGGAATCAGAATTCACAAGATTCCACAAGGTCTAGTATTATCACAGTCTCACTATATTGAAAAGTTACTTGACAAGTTCAAATATTTGGATTTTGAAATTGCCAAGACTCCAATTGACGTGAGTTATGCACTTCAAAAGAATGAAGGTGAAAGTGACTCACAACTGGACTATGCAAGAGTATTGGAAAGTTTGATGTATATCATGAATTGTACCTGACCAGATATAGCATGTATTATTAGCAAACTGAGTCGGTTTACAAGTAATCCCAATCAAATATATTGTATGGCAATGAAATGAGTTTTGGGGTATCTGAAACATACCCAAAATTACGCTTTGCATTATAACAAATATCCCTCCGTGATCGAGGGATATAGTAATGCAAATTGGATCACCGGATTATCTGAAGTTAAATCCACGAGTGGATACGTTTTTACAATTGGGGGTGGAGCAGTGTCTTGGAAATCATCCAAACAAACGTGCATCGACCGTTCTACAATGGAATCTGAATTCATAGCTTTAGATAAGGCCGGTGAAGAAGCTGAATGGCTTCGAAATTTCTTGGAAGATATTCCATTTTGGCCCAAACCTTTGGCACCAATATGTATACATTGTGATAGTCAAGCGACAATAGGCAGGGCAGGGAGCGTTATGTATAACGAAAAATCTCGTCATATACGACGGAGACACAATATCGTTAGACAACTACTCTTTAGTGGTATTATCATGATTGACTACGTAAAGTCAAGATATAACGTGTCAGATCTACTTACAAAAGGCCTATCTAGAGAGACAGTTGAAAGATCAACAAAGGGAATAGGGTTAAGGCCTAAGACAAGTCATCATGGCGATAACTCTACCTAGAAGACTGGAGATCCCAAGAGCTAGGTTCAAAGAGATCAAACAAAGTTATTAATGACAGTTCAACATTGTCAAATAACTCAACCCATTCTTGCGATGAAGACAATGTTCAGAAATCAAGGTAAAGCATTAAGGATTTTTGATGAGTCAATAAAGCTTAAAGCTTTTTAATGATTTGCTAACTCTGGCAGGATATGACCAGATAGTGTGTCTATAGGATTACACGTTTAGAAATAACCTATGTGAGTATGAAGTAAAAGTCGCTTCAAGGGGAATGAAAGTAAAGGCCCATTCTCTAAGCATTCATGAAACTAGGCGGTGTTCATGGCTGAAACGAATACAACCGTGAGAACCATAGATAGTTAAGGGTTAATTGTGTGACTTATGTTGTCTAGGTATACAATAAAGCTCGACGGTTCAGAGATATCAAATCTACCGATTGACCGAGTATATCCGATATAAGTTCTCTACGGAAAGCTCAAAGGGAAACTTACTTATCCAGATGCAATTAATTCTTGCATGTAAAACACACACGCGTCCGTGCATTCCTTTATTTTATATCCATTCCCCATTCATGTGGGGGATTGTTGGTCTTTTATGCTTGGTGTAGCTTAAAGAGGGTGAATGAAAAATGGAGGAAAAATAAAATATTTGAGTTTCCCTCATTGGCAAAGGGACATTGTCCCATATTGGAGGAAGAAAAGACTTTTGATAGGTATATATACAATTACTCTTCTTCTAGCTCTTAAAGAGTTAAGAAGAAGGCAAGCCTCTCGCCGCCGTCGCTCGCTCGCTCGCTCGGCTTCGGCTTCGGAATCGAATTGGAATTCAAATTCGGATTCGGATTTGGTCAAAGATCGATTGATTGATTAATCTTTTTGGATAAAATTCCTTTCAATTATTTAATTAATTAACGAAAATTCAACCCGGATTAACCCAGGACCTGCGACGAGACCCGGTCCATTTTCTTTCCCGGACCTGTTCCACTAGCTATGGCTGTTTCTGAAAGGTTGCAAACCTTTTCAGAAACAGTGCCAAATAGTCTATAAATATGCCTTGAATCCCAGAATCTTTACTTACTAAATTTTCTGATTATCTTTTCTTCTTCTGCACAATATTTTCCAGTGTGTTTTACGACCATTAAGTGGTTCGAAGTTCACCCGCATTTTTAGTACCAATACACTGGTAAGTTGAATCGTTCTATCCTAGGAGGATAATATTCCAGCACCTCGGGTTTGAGGAGAATAATTTTCTTAAGGACACTGTGCATTCAGTGGGCTCGATTTATCCCGATATTATTTTTTCGAAATTTATTTTGTCAAACCGGTTCTACTAACTTTCTGTTTCTGCTCCTATTTCAGAAAGTTTAATATTTTTTATTATTTATTACAACAATACAGATTGAATAACATTTCTTTGGTAGCAAGAATACTTGTGCCCAGTAAATCTGCATTTCAAAGATAACACTCTTGATCAACTGTAATCGACCAACGTAAAAGAGAAATTTATTGGTCGAGCATCTGATTCTTGCAGTAAATCTCTCTACCAATGTCATACATTATTTAATAGTAAGCTTCTTGGACAATAGTGGTACTCCTAGATACTTGAAGGAAATCTCTAGTGTGAATTGCAATTCAGCAAGTAGTAGGTTCCCAAAGTTTTGTTTAACTCCAGTTATATATAGAAAACTCTTCTCCATGTTAGCTTTAAGACTAGACACATAAGAAAAGTGATTAAATCTTTCTAGCAACAGTTGTAATGTGACCTTATCTTCCATACAATACAAGATTAATTCTTCAACAAAATAAATATGTACCAAGTTCTTCCTAGCACATCTTAGGTGGTAGTTAAAATATGGATTATACTATAGTGTCTTCAACGCTCTATTCAAGTACTCCATGTCCAATACAAATAGGTAAGGAGACATAGGATCTCCTTGTCGATGCCCCTTCTTGGCCTAGAATTTAGCAGACAAACCACCGTTGAGTAGAAGAGGATAACTGAGAGTAGTCACCCACTCCATTATCAATTGAACAAATTTTACTGGTAAGCCAAATTCCTTGTCATGACCCAAATTCTACCATAGGGGTCGTGATGACACCTAATCTCTAAGATTAGGTAAACCTATCACATAACAAAATTAATCAAAATATAACAACTTCAATTTTAACAAAAACTTCAAAATACGTAAATACAGCCAAACGTGGATACAATAATCAACTTTCCAAAACCTGGTAGTACTGAGTCATAAGCTCTACATGGAATACATATCAAATCTCGAAGAGTACTATATTGTTTGGAATAAATAAATAGTACAAATAAAGAAAAGCGGGTGACTCTTAGGTCTGCAAATAGAACAACATGGATACCTTGAAGTCTTCAACAAGCTCAAGCATGCCTCTCTATCAATTTGCTCGATCAGAAGTACCCGGATCTGTACAAAAAATATGCAGAAGCGTAGTATGAGTTCACCACCATTGGTACCCAGTTGTAACGATCCAACCAGTCGTTTTGAGTATTTATATTCTGTTCAGCTGTTTGAAATCTTGAATAGCTTCATATGATGCATTATGACTTATGTGAATTGTCGATTTTGGTTTCAGGTGATTCAGGATTGATTTGGAAGAATGATTCTCAACTAGGAAACTTTAAGTTAAAAGAGTTGACCAAGTTTGACGTTTATGTATTTGACCTCGGATCGGAGTTTTGATGATTCCTTTAGATCCGGATGGTGATTTTGGACTTGAGCGTGTGCCCAGATTTGTATTGTGATATTTTTAAAAGGTTTCGACACTATTTGGCGATAGTTAGAAATTTGAAGGTTTAAAATATTCATAAGTTTGACGGAGAGTTGAATTCGATGTTATCGGGTTCGTATTATTAATCTGAGAGTTGGAATAGGTTTGATATGTCATTTGGAACTTGTATGCAAAATTTGGGTTCATTTCGAATTGGTTAGACTTGAATCGGACGCTTGGTTCGAAGTTTATGAACTTAAGAGATTGATCTTGATCGACGATTTGTGGTTTTGATATTGTTATATGGGATTTAAGTCTTTGATCAGGTCCATATAATATTTTGGGACTTATTGATATGTTCGGACGGGGTCCCGAGAGGCTCGGGTGAGTTTCAGATAGGTTTAGGTTGTGCTACACTCGTTTTTTATGTTCCGACATCGTCACTTCAAGAATAAATGGTACTATATTAAGCAAATTAAGTCCAAATTTTATTTTATTGAAGCATTAGATCCGTATCATAATTACGGAGTCATAGCAAAAAGATTCATCGAATTTGGACATCGTATGAGGGAGTTATGCTCATTTAGTGTCAGAGAAGAAAACTGGTGTTGGTGTTGGTACTTCGCAGATGCGAAGTTGGGTCCACATCTGCGACCGCGCAGGTGCAAAAAATGGTCCGCAAAAGAGAAAATGACAGCTGAAAAACCGCAGGTGCGGCCTTCTTGTCGCAAAATAAGAAAATCTATGTGTATAAAAAAATCATACTACATTCTTTTAATATTTTGAGCATATCTTGAGTTATAGAGCTCCGATTGAGGTGATTTTTGCGACGTTCTTCTCGTCTTTTCATGGGGGTCAGTATTTAACTACAATTTTTGTATTTTAATATGATTATAGAAGTTAATTTTTGAATTAATCTATATTTTGATTGGAGAATTTGGGGTTTTTATAAAAAACTTTTCTAAAGTGAATAATTGAGTTTTGAACATCGATTCAGAGTCAGAATTTGATGAAATTAGTATGGTTGGACTCGTATTTGAATGGATTGTCGGATTTTGTGAGTTTTATCAGGTTCTGAGGTATGGGTCCATGTTTGACTTTTTGGTTAACTTTGAGTAAATATGTAAAGATTCGACCTTTATCATTTGTGATTGTTTCCTTTGGCATTATTTGATGTTTTGAGTTGCTTTTGACTAGTTTTGAGCCGTTCGGATATTGATACGCGCGGGGATGGCATTTCTAGAGTATTGTTTAGCTTATTTAGTATTGGATTTGGCTTGTTCGAGGTAAGTAATATATCTAAACTTGGATTTGAGGGTATTTAACCTTGGGAACTATGTTATAAGAGATATATTGAGGTGACACACATGCAAGGTGATGAGCGTGTGAGCGTGCACTGGGGAAATCATATTTCCTGTTGACGTTTAGACTACGACCGGACTTGTTTTGCTGTTATATCTTGTTACATCCATGTTCTCCCTACTTGTTGATTATATGAGCTCCGAACCGTGTTAGAAATTATGTTTAGGCTATGTGCTTATTCGGTTGAGACCTAATGAGGCTATTTCTATTGTTTTGAGTTATCTGCTCTAACTGTAATTATATACTCAGTCATGGTTCTTCATTTGCATAATATCATATCTCAGTCTCTGTTCATCATTTATTGTTACATCACATGTTATTATTATCTGGGATGAGTGGTACAATATTGTGAGCCTTTGATACTTGAGAGATTGATGACTGAGTGAGGGTTTGAGAGCCGGATTGTGAGTGATATTTATGGGATCGGGCTGCACGCCGCAGCATGCCATACTTGCTTCTTTATTATTATTATTATTATTATTATTATTATTATTATTATTATTATTATTATTATTATTATTATTATTATTATTATTATTATTATTATTATTATTTATTATTATTATTATTTATTATTATTATTATTATGGATCGGGCTGCACGCCACAACAGGCCATACTGGATTTATTATTATTAATTATTATTATGGATCGGGCTGCATGCCGCAATATGCCTTATTGGTTTTATTATTATTGTGGATCGGGCTGCACGCCGTAGCAGGCCTTATAGGCTTTATATTAGCGCTTGAGAAGGATCCGCCCTCCGAAGTCTGACATGCCAGCAGTGAGCGCAGGCACAGTGATATATATATACATGTGCTTTGGTGAGGGGCTTATGAGCCAGGCACCCATACAGTGCTGAGTGATTGTGTGTGTGTGTGATGAAGCGGGCAAATAAGACAGGCAGCTTGAGTATGTTGAGGGTGAGAGTACCTGGAAATATCACCCTGGAATCATTCATTTGACTTCCATACTTAGAATGTAGGCATAGAGATGTATTTTTCTCATGCTATAAGGTATTGTGACATTCATGATTTGACATGTACATTTGACATGTAGGCATTGAGATGTATATTCTTCATGCTAGATACTATATAGTAATGGATGACTTGACATGCATATTGACATATAGGCATAGAAATATACTTTCCTCATGCTTTCTGATAATGAAATATCTTATCTGTTATTGAAAGTTTGGAAGAAATCGCAGTTTTATGATATACTCATCTTTTGGTAATTTCGGTGAAAGATTTTGGTTTTACTGTTATACCTAAAAAAGCATGTCTATTTTTCCGTAATTGTGAATGAGCTGAGCATAATATCTTTTGAGTTATTACTTGTACTACTTTTATTATATTATTACGAGTTGTTCTTGGATTTTGGTGTTGGACCCTAACCATTTTCTGAGCTCGACACTGCTTTCAACCTAAGGTAAGGTTTGTTACTTATTGAGTACATGGGGTCGGTTGTATTCATACTACACTTCTGCACCTTGCGTGCAGATTTTGGAGCTGACATTGTTGTGTATGGCGGGAGCTGGTATTGAAGATGTACCTGCATTCCGGTTATAGCTGTCTCTTGTTCTTGGTAGCTTTAGATTTACAAATTTGTTTAAGTATATCTCGAACAGATAATGTATTTATTTCATACCATCTTTGTAAACTCCAAATCTTAGAAGCTCATGATTTATACTACCAGTCCTTGGGTTATTGTGTAAAAGTTCAGCTATTCCATCATTTATTTTCTTAGTAAATCTCATTTGAATTGGATTATTGTTAATTGGCTTATCTAGCGGGTTGTGTTAGGTACCATCACGACTAGTGGATTTTGGGTATTGACACCAGTAAGTATCAAGACTAACCTCGGTGAAGTAGTGACGATGTTTAAGTCATGTGATACTCATTAGTCAAAAATCTGTGCAATATATTGATAACTAGCAACAGAATATATATATATAAGAAAGAACAATACCAATCATCTCGTAGAGCGTGTGAGAACAACTCGATGTAGAAAACCCTTTATAGTCAAGAAATCTAAAGAAGTGAGGCATGTAATAGCATGTCAAGTCAACTAACAACTCATTAAAATACAAGACGGGAGCTTTAAAAAAACATGTAAGAAATCGAAATATCAACCGTTTCACATGTAAACAAAATCAAGAAATGCACTCCCGAACCATCACATAACATCATCAACAATGCCACCCTTATTTTGCCGCATACGCATCACAATGAAATGCCTCCCTTATGTCGCCGCAAGCGCATAAGCCACCCTTATCTCGCTGCATACACATCACATTGAAATGCCTCCCTTATGTCATTGCATGCGCATCTCGCCACCCTTATACACCACATAACATAAATCAACCCCCACAACATGTTCACATATGCCACACTATCACAAAATAATAATACCCAAAGTTTCATCAAGATATAAGCTCACAACTTAACAATAAAGTGCATAAGAATATGACAATAACATAAAAGTGCGAAAGAATATTCAACAATAAAGCATGACTATGGCTTAGCAAAATGTAGCGATCATGATCATGTAGTCACAAAGTGATTAAGCATGTTTCACATAAAATAAGCCCTAATTTAAGGCATATTATAGTCTAAGATCTAATCCGGTCATAACCCACAAATAGCACCCGTGTACACGCCCGTCACCTCGTGTACACGTTGCTTTTCAGATAACACAAATAAGAAATTAAGGCCAAATCCTAAGGGTTATCCCCCTACACAAGGTTAGACAAGGTACTTATCTCAAACAAGTCAAATTAATACTCTAAAAATCTCTTGTCTCTCGAATCGACCTCCGTACGGGTTAAATCTAGCAAAAAATAAGTCAATAATATTAAACACGGCTATAGAAATCAATTCTACTTAGTAAGTTCTGATCCTTAAAAAACATCAAAAAGTTAATCCGGGCTCGCCTCTCGGTACACGACAAAATTCACAAATTCTGACCACCCATTTAAATACGAGTCCAACCATACAAGTTTCATCCAAATCTGATTCTGAATCGGGGTTCAAATTCTCATTTTTTATTTTAGAAATGTTTTGCCAAAATTCCGAATTTTCTTCACTTAGATTCATCATTAAAATACTAAAATAAAGATAGAATCATGTATAATAGTCAAATCTAAGTCAAGAATACTTATCCTGATCCAAATCGTAAAAGTTTCCATAAATATCGCCCAAAACCGAGCTCCCAATCCCAAAATATGATTAAAAACTCAAACACTTGAAATAGAATTATTTAAGTCTGCCTGGGGTACCCTTTGCGATCGCGGGACCTACTTCCCGATCGTGAAGCACAAACCAAAAGCTACCTTAGAAGACTCCATGCGAACGTGACCAACTGCTAGCGATTGCGCTTCACCAACTCCTAAGCCTATGTGAACGCGATGCCTAATCGCGAACGCAAAAGCTAAGCCACTTGACCTCCCTGCCTGACACAGACCCTAGGCGATCACGACCCACCATTACAAACGTGAAGCTTCAGCTCCACAGTGTCCGAGATTATGACTTCCACAACGCGAATGCAAAGAACAAAAAAGTTCCAGCCACAAAACGCACTCCGCGATCGCGATACCACATCCGCGATCATGATGAACACCAGCACACTAGAAAATCAGCAACTCTAAACATGAGTGAAATGGTTCGAAACTAGTCCGAAACACACCCGAAGCTCCCGGGACCCAGTCCAATCACACCAACGAATCCCAAAACATAATACAGATCTACTCGAGACCTCAAATCACAAAAAATAATATCAAAATCAGGAATCACACCCCGATTCAAGCATAATAAACTATTTCAAATTTCCAACTTTCAAATTTATGACAAATATGCCTAAACAACTCGTAATGACCCCAAATTTTACAAATAAGTCATAAATCAGTAAATCACCACAAACCTATGCCAAGGTTCGGAATCCCAAACGGACATTGATCACCACAAAGTCAACTATGGATCAAACCTATGAACTTTTAAACCTCCAAATTGCCAATTTTCGCCAATTTGAGCCAAATCAACCTAGGAACCTCCAAATCCAAATTCGGACATGTGTCTAAGTCAAAAATCATCATCCGGACCTAATTGAACTATTAAAAATCTGATCCGAGCTCGAATACACAAAAGTCAAACTTGGTCAATACTTATAACTTAAGCTTCCAAGCTAGGAACTAAGTGTTCTAATTTAATCCAAAACCTTTCTGGAACCAAACCATCCATCTCCGTAAGTCACATAACCACAAATACACATATGGGGAGCATCTAATAGGGAACGTGGCTCAAATATTCAAAACAACCGGCTGGGTCATCACATTCTGCACCTCTTAAATAAACGTTCGTCCTCGAACGAGTTTAGAAACATACCCGAAGTGCTAAAATGACGAGGATATCGGCTCCGCGTATCATGCTCGGTCTCCCAAGTCGCCTCCTCGACCGGTTGACCTCTCTTCTAGACCTTCACTAATGCAATATTCTTCAATCTCAGCTTTCGAACCTCCCTATCTACACGGCTCCTCATATAAGTCAAATCCTTGTCCAACTGCATCGAGCTGAAATCTAACACATGTGACTGATCCTCATACTACTTCCAGAGCATGAAAACATGGAACACTTGTCACGACCCGGAATCCCACCTTAGGAACCATGATGGCACCTAACATTTCACTTGCTAGCCAAGCCATCGTTAGTTAGATTATTTAACCAATTTTAACAATTCAAAATAAAGCATTAATAAAGATAAACCGAAAAGGTCTGAAATGGAATAATAAAATACATATGATGATATCTAAACATCTCCCAGAATTTGGAGTCCCAAGTGCATGAGAAACTAGAATACTACATATATGGTCTGAAGCAAAGTACACTGTTTGAAACTAGATAAACAGTAGAATAGATAAAGAAGGGAACTTCAGGGCGGCGGATGCTATGAAGCTATACCTCAAGTCTCCGAATGTAGCTGGATCTGAGAAGAACACCACCTAGACGCCGTTGGGACCAACACCAGTATCTGCACAAGAAGTGCAGAAGTGTAGCATGAGTACAACTGACCCAATGTACCCCATAAGTGTCGAGCCTAACCTCGACGAGGTAATGACGAGACCATATTAACCTGTACAGATATATATATATATATATATATATATATATATATATATATATATATATATATATATATATATATATACGAGTATAACAATAAAATATTAACTGGGAGGGAACATGCGAAAGGAGAAATATCATAAGAACGGCAAGTACGAAGTCACCAAATAACATCTTCCAAACTAAGCATCAATGTAACCAAGTAAATCACCAATCCGCGAATCAAATACGGCAATGAAATAAAGATGGCACGGCATCATGCTTTTACTCTCGTCTTCACCATGTAATATCATAAATAAAATGGCATGGCATTACCCTCCGTGTTTTTACTCTCTGGCTCGGCATCACCCTTCGTGCTTTAATCCCACAACCTCTCAATATATGATAATGAATGTAAATAAGGCACGGCAACACCCTTCGTGCTTTTCACTCTTCCTCTCCAAGCAATAATACAAATCCAAATAACAAATGTGAGGCGGAAAGCAATTTCACTTTAATTATAGTGCCAATATAACAAACTCAACTTTCAAAATTTCCAACATATTCAAAATAAACAATAAATATGAGGCGAATAATTAAAAAGTAATATTCTAACCTAAGCATGGAGAACATAGTCAATGAAACAATATAATACAAAGAAACAATTCCCACATGCATGCTTTAAACCCAATAACAACGTATATATACTCGTCACCTCACATATACGTCGTCCCCACACGTAATACATGTAGCAAATAGACCAACAAGTCCTAATCCTACAAGTCAAGGTTAATCACGACACTAATCTCACTCTGCAACCAAATCAATGCACAACCGCAGATTTTCCTTTAGAATTAGCCTCCAAACCAATCAAATCTAGCCAAATATAGTTCAAATAATTTAAATTAGGCTTTAAAAACTACCCATAAGTGAAAAAGATTCAATCTTTAATGATTTCACAAAAAGTCAATAAAAGTCAACCCCAGGCTCGCTTGGTCAAAATTCGAGATTCAGATCTAAATCCAATTACCCATTCACCTCCGAGCCCGGTTATGTAATTAGTTTCGAATTCTGACCTCAATTTGAGGCCTAAATCTCAATTTCTCAAAATTCTCAATATCTATCTAAATACCTAATTTCTACCGTGAAAAAGCTTAGACTAAAGATTAAAATCAATGGGTGTTTATAAAAATATAATTAAACAAGTTAAAATCTACTAACCAATGAAGGGGGGAGGGGGATGAAAAACCTCTTCAAAATCACCTCTAGGACGAGCTCAAACCTGAAAATGGTGAAAAGTGAAGAAAATCCTGACTTATGAAAGTTTAAATCATTGGGCATCAGGTGTTCTTTGCGTTAGCGAAGCGCTTGACGGGACCGCGAAGCACAGCGGCCAAAAGGCCTTCACGTTCGCGAGCTGCCCTTTGCGTTCGCATAGGCTTGCTCCCCCCTGCCTTCGCGTTCGCGTGCCAAGGGCCCCATTCGCGAAGTGTAATGCTTGACTCCCCTAGATCCCACAACCCATCGTGTTCGCGAGAGCAAGGTCGCGTTCGCAAAAGGTAAACCCCCCTCCCCCCCCCACTACTTCACGTTCGCAACCAGCTCCTCGCGTTCGGGAAGAAGGAATTCCTCCCCAGCTCCATTTCTCCTTCGCGATCGCGAAGCACAATGTACCAGATACCAGAAGATAACTGAAAACAGCAGCTTTCTAAGTCCAAAATGGTCCGTAGCTTATCCGAAACTCAGCCGAGCCCCTCGGGCTCCAAACCAAACATACACACAAGTGTAATAACATCATACATGCTCGCTCACATGATCAAAACACCAAAATAATATCTAGAACTACGAATCAGACGTCAAAATGCATGAAATTTCAAAGAAAACTCAAGAACTTCTAAAATTACAACCGAGTGTCTGAATCCTATCAAACCAACTCCGATTTGCACCAAATTTTCAAGACAAGTTTTAAATAGAAAAATGAACCTATACCAAGTCTTGGAACAAAAATCTGAACCCGGTAGCCATAAAGTCAACCTACGGTCAAACCTAAAAAATTTTCAAGCCTTCAAATTACTAGCTTTCGACAAAACAAGTCAAATCAAGTTAGGGACTTCCAAATGCGATTCCGGACATATGCCCAAGTCCAAAATCACGATACGGACCCACCAGGATCGTCAAAATATTGATTCGGGATCATTTATATAAAATATTGGCCGTAGTCAACTCGAGTTATTTTTAAAGCCAAAAATCATATTTTCTTAAAATTTTGACATAAAATATTTTTTGAAAAAGACACGGACTGTACACGTAAATTGAGAAATATCAAATGGAGCTAATAGAGGTCTCAAAATACGAAAATAAGGGTTAGAAATTAAAATGACCTATCGGGTCGTCAGAAATACCGGATGAACTCCCGATAAGCTGGATGGCAAAGCAAATCTGTAGGGTGGCAAAGCAAATCTGTAGGCCACCTCTCCAACTTTTCTCTAGAATGTCAAAAGGACCAATATACCAAGGGCTCAACTTGCCCTTCTTCTTGAACCTCATCACACACTTCATGGGAGAAACTCTGAGTAGAACTCTCTCACCCACCATGAATGCCACATCATGAGTCTTCCTATCAACATAATTCTTTTGCCTGGACTGCACTGTATGAAGCTGCTCCTGAATCAATTTCACCTTTTTCAAAGTATCACGAATCGAATAAGTGCCCAACAATCTAGTGTAAGCACGCAATTTTTGATCGCATGACTTTTAAAACTTAGTATTTTTACATATTTACTTATTTTATTTTAATAGAATTTCAATCTACTTTTATTTTTAGTTTTAAAAACATAAATTTGAAAACACAAAAATAGTTTCATTCTTATAATATTTTCCATCTTAGTACAAAATTTAAGGTTAATTAGTAAGTTTGTAGTAATTTTATTTTTAGGAAGAACATTGATTATGGATAATTTATTTTAATAGTATTAATCTTGATTAAATTGTCCAAGTTTTCAGCTTTGCAGCTCAAATTTTTTACCCAACAAGACATGCCCATCAACACTCCGACCTAGAGGTGACAAAATAGTTAAACGAAAATACTTATCCACCCATATTATCCGTTTTTTGAATTACCCATTTTTGACCCGCTCATATCCGACCCGACCCGACTGTTTGCCACCCCAATTCCGACCCGCCAAACCCATCCATCTGACCCGTCAACCCAATGAACTCTTAAATAAATCTAGACCTTCATTCCATTTTATCCAATGGCCCCTATTCTTTCACACTATCATATATAAACCTAATTTTCTCCAAACCTAACTCTAGAACTCAAAACAGCCGCGCCTCTACTCTCCTCCTCCCTGGCGTCTGCACCACCCCCCTCCCCCCCCCCCCCCAAAAAAAATAAAAAAACAAAAACTAACCGAAAACTCACCAAATCGGACAAGTGACTCGTGCGTATCACTCAGTGGTTCCCTATCCTCTTTCACTTTTCCACTTTATCCAAACCACGGGAAGAATATTCTCAATCATTATCTCCCTTTCTCACTCGACCTTTTGTAAATAAAATCACGCGATTGAAATCTCTAGAAGGCATGCGCTGATGAATGAAGGGCGTCAGATCGATTTTGATTAATCCGAGCCTTACATTCATCACGTGCTTGTTTCCAAAGGGAATTGGATTCAATTTCTTGGAGCGGAAGAAGAGAACATTCAGGGACCCCTATATATATATTCCCTCATTTTCAGATTTGAAGGGGAATTTTTGGACGTGAATAAAGTGGGACATAAATTTGGAAAAAAAATGTATTATGGTTTAGCGGAAAATTCCTTTTCTCTTCAATCTCTCCTCTGATTTTTCGGTTATTTTAATTTCAGGAAAAAGACATACAAAAAGAGAATGTTTCTGTTTTTTGAATTAGTTAGGATTTGAGTTTCAGAAGAAAAAAAAACATATTCTGCTTTCTTCATCTTCAATTTCGGATTTGTGGTTTGAAAAATGGAGTTTGCTTGATGATTTGTTGATGTTCGTGGGTTCGATCGTGACTGGTTGAGGTTCCTTCGTGGTTCAATTCATGTTTCTGTTCGAATTCGATTGCGGTTTCGAGTTCCGATCGTAGCTACGGTGAATTCTATCCGTGTAATTGCTGGAATTTTTGTTAATCAAAAACTATTTCAGGTTAATTATTTCTAATCTCTCTTTTTTTATTTTGGTGTTATTAAAGGTGTGATAAGAGCTCGGGTTTGAAATGGGTTTAGGAACTTAAAATGGGTATAAATATTGAAAATTGACTGAAAGCCTAAATATTAGTGTTCTGATTTTAAATGGTTTGTTTGGTTTCTTTTTCCCTTTACTGAATTTCTCTAGTTTTTAACACAAACCATACTTGAATTATTAGGTTTAATTTAACTGTGTTAATTTCATGCTTTATTTTCATGTGCTCTACGTTGTTAAATCCATGACTCATGCTTTTAGGTAGTCTTAAGTGTTTATTATTAGTGTTAGTTTTCATCAGGCATGTCTGTGTGGTTGAACTTCACCTGCTCAAATGATAAAAGGAAGAAGTTAATCTTCGTAAAGTTAATATTGAGCCTGGAACGAACAGTGATTAAACTTTGACATGTTCTTTAGCTTATGCTGTTCATTAAAAAGATATTAAGTCTTAAGTTGGGTCTTACGTGAATTAAAAGGTTAATCCATTGGTAATAATAATATGTAAGTGGTTTGGAGATTATTCACTTTGTGCATTTGATTTTTCATGACTGATATGGATAGTGAAAACGATTCCTTCATCAAAATGTTGTTATTTTCACACTTGGTGTGACCAACATGATTTAGTAGAACTAAATAGTATTTGTGTGTCATTGCAATTTTTAGCATGCAAACTTTATTTGTGATAAATTGTTATGTATGTGCATGTGAGTTGGTTCATCGTGCTTTTAATCCACTTTTCGTTATTCCATCTCGTTTCATCACTTTATTTACTATTCCTTTGATTGTTTGCTTGTTAGTTTCATGTACTAAGTAGCTTATTTGTTGTAGACATTGCTTTACTTTAAGGATGTTTATTTGATGGATTTGGCCGAGGGGTGTGGGTTTGAAGAGAAGAAATCGGACCTTAACCGAAACTAGTCCTTGAATACTTTATTTTCTTACATTATCCGCTAGTAGCATGTTTAGGCCGACCATACTTGGGGAGACAAACTTTAGGATTTTTTCGTTTCATTCGAGGTTAGATGTTGTCCCTTAGTTTATTATTTTATCCGTGAAATGCCCGAGGAATTTGTAAATATTTTTATTCAGGAGTATGACCATTAGTGTATGTATTTGGAGGCCGTGACGAACATCGTGGGGAAAGTATAGTATATGCTTGTTTAGGAATTTAATACATTAATTTTCTTTCTTTTTATTTTTAAGACAGTAAAGCACACACTAGTTAGTAATTTCAAAATCGTATTCCCTAGCAATGGCGCAAAAATTTAATACGCTCAAATTACACCTATATAAATGGTGTAAGGCGTCGCATCAAATATAATAACCCAACTAGATTGGGGTGGAATCCCACAGGGAATATGTGTGAAAATGTTACTTGAATAGTGTGTCACTTGACTAAAGTCGTAATGCTATTTCATTAGTTTGCTAAGAATTTGGTAATTGTGATTTGTTAAGAGAAGCTATTTTGTTAAGAGAATTGATTCAAATGATTAAGAAAACAAGGTTGTGTATAATGCTATCGGTGTTAATATGATATATTTCTAATGGGAGGTCCTTTGATATGCAAATGATTCCTAAATGACTACCCAATATTTTCCAATAGTTTAGTAGTATTTCCTCTTTATGATTTTCCCAAATATAAAAGAGTTACAATTAAGAGCAACCAATTTATGCCAAGTAGAATCCACTTATTCCTAAGAGATTCTGTAAAACAAGGTTTTAAGCCTGAGTTCTTGCTACTAAATTCTACCAAATCTTATCCCACTTTTCCTAGTGAAAGATAAAGTAAATTGGCACTAGTTAATGTTTGCAACCATCAACCATAAATGAAGCATAAGAAATGAATAAAAATCAACCACCCATTGAATATATATATATATTCAATAGTAAATACCCATTAACATTACACCCACTTAGGGTCCACAACCTTACTATTTAAACTTAGCTGTTCATACTAAAATACAAGAACAAAGCAATAAATAAAATCATTAAAACTTACAATGAAGACAAAGTCTTGGAATCTCTCCTAAAAAGCTTCCAAACAAGTGGTGTATTCAATGCTCTAAGTGTAGGACCTTTTTCATATAAGATGACCCACAAAACCCTAGTTATTCTATTTATAATGACCCAAAATTTGCGAACAAAATATGACAGAAATAGCCCTTCAGATAGATTTTGCGACCGCGGAATGGACCGTGGAACTGATCCGCAGTCCGCACATCTGTAACAGTACCGCACAACTGATCTACAAGCTTTCTATATTTACACCGCATATTAGTTCTGCGGTCCACATAATAATTTCGCGGCCGCAAACTTGATCGCATATTTGTCTTCACTGGAATTCATCTTGCATTTATGCAATAATTCTGCGGCCCGCACATGAGTTATGCAACCGCAAATTGAACCACATTTTGCCTCTTTGACACTGGAATTTTCTGGCTACGTTTGTGATGGGTTTGCGGTCCGCATATCACTTATGCGGTCGTATATCTATCGCAAATCTGCCTTTTTCATGGTTTTTTTCATCTTTTTCACGTACTTGGCTCTTCAAGTTCAATTTCCTGTAAAACACCAAAATTACATAAGAAATAACTTACAATGTTTTATAAGATAAACTAAAGTCTATGAAATTAGTATCGAAAGTGTTGTATTTCTACGACACATTAGCCTCAGCGTGAGTATTAATAAATGAATTTGCAAGTATTTCAAAAGAGTCAATGGAATGCTTAGGTAAAAGAGAATACCATGTTAAAGCACCCTTCATTAGGGTTTCGCCAAATTTCTAGAGGGTGACAAATTCAATCTTGTGCAGGGCCAAATCATTTCTCTTTACTGCCGTAGTATAAGTTATGATATGCCCCTATGGATCCGAAGTCCATCATATTTTTGAATATCTGGCATCTTGAATCTTTTCGTGATCAACTCTGAGGCCGCACTCAGTTTGGACAACAGCTGCATATATTTCGTTGAATCCAGTCCCTTCAACCCCATTGGTACTCCCGAGATCTGATCCATCCAAACATGAAATTCTTTATCATTTTGGTCAATTCGTTCATTCATCTCCCTCGTGAATCTCATGAGCTTGGTTTTGAAAGGATTGTTAGCATTGTTGTACTTCCCAGATTCATTACCGGCAAAACCTGCTTCATTTTAATTAAAATTGAATCCTTCCCTTGGAGCAACGTTATAGATTCTTTGTGCTGTTTGATTTCCAGGCACGCTAGGAGGAATCGAAACTGCTCCATTGGGGTTTCAACTCTGTCATCACTCGGTCTTGCCTTGAGAGATGCTTCATAATTTCCCTTTGTTTCTCTCTCAAGATTTTGACCGTCTCGACAACATGTTCATCATCCACATCATCAGGAGTCAGACTTCTCACACGACGATGATTTTGTTCTTTGCCAATCGGAGTTGTCTCATCTCCGTCGTTGCGAGTTTCACTAATTGAATCTTCCTGCTGGAACGCATCCTCTCGCTCGTTGTGTGTTCCAACATTGTAAGCATTGTTCACATCGTTAGCTGCCATATTTGATTTTTGTTTTGCTAAGAAAGAAAACAAATTTCGTTAGTAACTGATGAATGGATCAAAGCAATTATACAATTGTCTATGCCTCATGGTGTGTGCCAAATTATTTGCTTGTAAAACGGTATAATTAAATTTGTAACGTGATTTATAGACACGTAAATTAATTTGATCCAAAAATATGAAATAGATAAGAATAGAATCAAGATTATGAAAATAACTCAAAGGAAATACAAGCCTGGCGGTATGATGAGCCTCTAAGGAAACAGTAACAAGAATAATATTAAGAACAAAAAAAAGTATGTAATTTTATAAAATGAGAGCAAATTATAGCCTTTGAGTAGAGATGATTTTTTTGTATCTAACTATGGATAGAAGTTTTCTTATTTATAGAGCTATCGAGAGACAAGATCCCCAAATGAAGCTCTTCTTGAATGAGAAAAAAACCCTTATTGATGGTTGTATAACCGTTAATTATTAATACAGAGATTCCTCGTAACGGTTGCTCATTGAATGCTGTTTTTTCCAACTGATGTCTTACTTTCAAACCTTCCTTCTCGGTTTCAATGCCTTCAGAACTTACTCAACACCGGTTACATGCTTGTATCCGGTGCCAACTATTTGCTGACTCATATCTTATATGTCTTCGATTTTACATATCGTCTAGTCATTCGTTCAACCGCCGTTAACCAATTTTACTCCATACAGTGGTTCCCTTTCTCCCTCAAAAATATGTTTTCTACATTCATCACTAGAAATTCCCAGCACCTACAAGAGCAAGTTGGATTACGTTTGAATTTTTGAAACGTGATAGTACTCCTAGTATTTTTATATTTTAACGAAATTCGTCTTCAAACAGCTCTTATACAAAATGAACTTATATCTAAAAGCTCGATATGCTTTCATAAATGATTTTCACTATTGATTAATAGAATATCAATACAAATAATCTCATTTAACATCTTAATTACCCAACACACAAAAAAGTACGATAAGACATTGTAAATATCATAATCTGAATTAAGCTTTTGTGTATAAAGAAATCATTATGTCCATATCATTATGCTGTTACTTTCGATGCGAGGACATAAACATTCAAAATACCATTTCCCGAAGAAGCCTTGATGAGATTCATCTCTACATTTTCTGAGCCGAAACTTTCAAGGAAATTAAATAAAAAAAGAAAAATTAGTGTTACTGCATGGAGTTTTCAGAAGTTAAACCCAGACAAAATGAAATT
The DNA here is from genome assembly GCF_000715075.1 of Nicotiana tabacum. NCBI lineage: Eukaryota > Viridiplantae > Streptophyta > Magnoliopsida > Solanales > Solanaceae > Nicotiana > Nicotiana tabacum. The sequence continues at coordinate 44,997,285 of NC_134093.1, read as the reverse complement.
TGAATAGTCAATTGATATGGTAAAAAGGAAAATAGAATATTACTAATGGTGCAATTAAACTATTTCCAGCAAAACTTTGGGAATACAAAGAGATGTGAGAAAGAGTAATACAATGATACCAATTTAAATCTGTAACGACCCAGTCGGTTGTTTTATGTATTTGAATCTTGTTTACCTATTTGATGCTTCATGTATATTTGTTTGTTGTTTTGTAACTTGCGGGGATGGTCGGTTTGGTTTCGGGATGTTTTGGGAGTAAAATTGAACACTTAGTTCCATGGTTGGAGGCTTAACTTGTAAGAGCTGACCAATATTTGACTTCTGAATAGATGACCTCTGATTGGTGATTTGATGGTTTTCGTAGGTTCGTTTGGTAATTTTTGACTTTGGCGTATGTCCGGAGTTGGAGGTAACTAGGTTTTTTTGGCTCTAATTAACTAAAGTTGTAAGTTTGAAGGTTTGAAAAGTTCATAGACTTGACTGGGAGTTGATTTTGACGATATCGAATTCGGGTTATTATTTCGGGGCTTGGAATAAGTTCATTTAGTAGCTTGGAACTTGTGTGTGAAGTTTGGTTGGAATACAAAATGTTTAGGCTTGATTCGGACATGTTCGGCGAAGTTGGAAAGTTTAGAACTTAAGAGATTGGTTTGATCGTCAATTCTTGATTTTGATATTATTTTGGGTCGAGCAGCCTTGGAGTGGCTTACTGGTTTGTTTAGTGTCATTTTCAGGATGAAGAAGATGACCGAATATTGATGGTGGAGTTTGATGATCCCGTTGTATAAAAACAAAGGTGATATCCAGGACTGTAACAACTATAAGGGTATCAAGTTGTTGAGTCATACTATGAAAGTTTGGGAGAGGGTAGTGGAGAGAAGGGTGCGACGTAGTGTTACTATTTTCGAGAACCAATTCGGATTTATGCCGGGAAGGTCTACTACAGAAGCCATTCACCTTGTGAGGAGATTAGTGGAGCAATATAGGGAGAGCACGAAGGACTTGCATATGGTGTTCATTGACCTAGAGAAGACCTATGATAAAGTCCTGAGAGAGGTCCTATGGAGATGTATGGAGGCTAGCGGTATCCTGGTGGCATACATTAGGGTGATTAAGGAAATGTACGACGGAGGAAAGACTTGGGTGAGGACTGCGAGAGGAGACTTGGATCATTTCTCAGTGGAGATGGGGTTGCATCAAGGATCGACTCTTAGCCTGTTTTTGTTTGCCTTAATGTTAGATGTGCTGACGCGACACATACAAGAGGTAGTGTCATGGTGTATGCTATTTGCTGATGACATAGTTCTGATTGACGAAATGCGAGGCGGAGTTAACACTAGGTTGGAAATTTGGAGAAAAACACTGGAGTCTAAAGGTTTCAAGTTGAGTAGGTCAAAAACTGAGTACTTGTAGTGCAAGTTCAGTGATGGATGCATGGAAAAGAAGTGGAAATGAAGATTGGTACTCAAGTCATCCTCAAAAGAGATAGTTTCAAGTATCTTGGGTCTATTATTCAAGGCAACGGGGATATTGATGAGGATATTACACATCATATTGGAGCGGGGTGAATGAGATGGAGGATCGCCTCGAAGGTTTTGTGTGATAAGAATGTGTCACCTGAACTTAAGGGCAAGTTCTACAGAGTGATGGTTAGACTGACTATGTTGTATGGGGTTGAGTACTGGTCTGTCAAGAAGTCCCATGTGCAGAAGATGAAAGTAGCTAAAATGAGGATGTTGAGATGGATGTGCGGGCATACCAGGAAAGACATGATTAGGAATGAAGTTATTAAGAACAAGGTAGGAGTGGCATCTGTAGAGGACAAGATTCTGGAATTGAGGTTGAGATGGTTCGGGCATGTGAAGAGGAGAGACATAGATGCTCCGGTCTGAAGGTGTGAGAGGTTATCCATGGCTGGTCTGATAAAGGTAAGGGGTAGGCCTAAGAAGTATTGGGGAGAGGTAATTAGACAAGATATTGGTTCAGCTTACCGAGGATATGACCCACAATAGGAAGGTGTGGAGGTCGAGGATTAGGGTTGTAGGTTGACAGATAGTAGTGTGTTCCTCCTAGGCTTACCAGTAGTACTAGGACTAGTTTTGTATTGTCTTATTCATGGTTATTTATTATTACATGTTGTCTCATTCGCGCTCGTTAATATATTACATTGTTATTACTATTGTTTGCTACTTGGTTGCTTTATTTCCAATGTTCCTTGAGCCGAGGGTCTATCAGAAATAATCTCTCTATCTCTATAAGGTAGGGGTAAGGTCTGCGTACACACTACCCTCCCCAAACCCTATTTATGGGATTACACTGTTTTGTTGTTATTGTTGATGATGTTATTTGTTATGTTTTGAGAATTTGGATAAGTTTGCTTAATGTCTTTGGACTTGTTTGTATGTTTGGACGGGGTCTCGTGGGGCTCGAGAGTGTTTCAAATTGATTTCGATCTATGTTGGTGAGTTATGGCATTACTAGTTTTTGGTAGGAACCTGGTGCATCACACCTGCGATCTGGTATAATGCACCTACGGAGCCGCATGTGTGGGATTTTGTGAACAGAGGCGGAAGCTGGCAGTGGCCCGGGTGGATCGCATTTACGCTAGAGTGGTGCAGGTGCAAGGCCGCTTGTGCGAAGGTGTATGCGTAGAAGTGCATCCGTTGATACAGAATTTCATCGCAAAAATGGGAGGTCAGCTGGTTTGTTTGCACATCTACGAGGGTTTTGCCGTAGATGCGACATCCCAGAAGCGACCATTTTGTCCGTAGATGCGGCAATCACTAGCAGGACGTTATATTTTGAGGGTTTGGTTTATTTTCACTATTTTGAGTTTTGGAGCTCGGCTAGAGGTGATTTTTGGGAAGATTTTCATCACCACTTTGAGGGTAATTTTTTTACTTGATTTTGATATTATATCTTATTTACCAATGGATTATTACATATTGATTATTAGATTTGAAAGTGAAATTTGGGGGTTTTGTGCTAGATTTTGGAAAGTAAATAATTGAGATTTGAGCCTCGATTTGGAGTCGAATTTTGATGAAACTTGTATATATGGACACGTATTCGAATGGATAGTCGGAATTTATGAGTTTTGTGTGGTTCCGAGAAGTGGGGTTGGGTTGACTTTTTGTCTGCCTTTGTGTAATTGAGTGAAGACTGAAACTTTACTGTTTGGAATTGATTTCTATGGCATTATTTGATGTTATTGAGTTGTATTGACTAGATTTGACTCGTTCGGAAGCCGATTTGCGAGGCAATGGATTTCTAGAGCATTAATTCTCGCACATTTGAGGGGAGTACCTTGCATAAGCTTGGCTTGAGGGTATCTCCCCATCGGCACTTGTTTGACTAGATGAAATATTATTCATGCTAGAAATCATGTCTAGGCTATCTACTTATCTGTTTGAGACATGATAGAACTATTTTGCTATGTTAAGATATTTGCCTTAGCCGTAGTTATACCTTTCAACCGTGATATTATATTCGTGTGTTATATCTCTATCTATGTACACTCTTTAGATGTTATCTCACGTGTTGATAGTATCCTTGTATGTGTGATATGAGTTTGAGGTAAGTTGTAGTACGTTAGTGCATTCCGTGCGGTATTATGATTATAGTACTGTGAGGTATTGGCATATTGAGACTTGAGGAAATTGATGATTGATTTTGGGCCATAAAGCCATATTGAATGGATTGGTGACTGATCTTAGTTCTTAGATCTGTGTTGATATTGATTGTGAGGTGACGTTTACATAAAGGGGGCTGAGTGATATTGATCGTTGACTTTTGATCCGATCAGCGCTTGGTCTAGGATTCATCCCTTCGGAGTCAGGTATTAAGCCTATGAGTACAAGCACTTGATATGTGCTTAGTGAGGGGCTTATGCCAGGCACCCGTACAATGCACTGTGTGTATGTGTATGTGTGATCATTCAGGGTCATTGCACCATGCATCGTGAGCGTGCTGAGAGTATGATTAGGGGTATTTGTGCCACGCACTATGCAGTGCTGAGATTTTATATACTTGATGATTAAACGATGATGTTGTTAATTTTGGCATGTATACTTGTCATGCAGGAATAAAGTAGTATTTTCCTCATGCTAATTAGTATTTTATGTCTCTATTTGATGATTAGATCTTGATATCACAGTTTACTTTGATAAATCCATATCTAGGTGATTTTTGTAGAAAATGTCGATGCCTTGACTGATGTACTTGAAAAACATGCTTATTTCTCCTCTTATTGTGCAAGAGTTGAATTTGATAGTATTTGAGCTGCTTTTCCTTATTATTATGTTATTATTATTGTTGTTGGCTGCTGAAAGTGAGTATCAAAATTTTCCAACCTCGTCTCAGCTTTCAGACCGAGGTTACGCTTGCTACTTACTGAGTACCTGCGGTCAGTTGTATTAATACTACACTCTGCAATTCATATACAGATCTAGGTATTGCTGGTAGCGGTGATTGCTAGAGAGTTGTTATCTATATCTTCGTGGAGATTCCGAGGTAGCACTGCTATTCTGTTCGCAGGCCTTGAAGTCCTTCTCCTTGTTTCATGTTATTACTGTTTAGTCTTTCGGACAATATAGTATTTTGTTCAAACCTTGTATTTACTTATTCTATAGAGCTCATGTACTTGATGACTGATGTGCCGTAGAAATGTGGCACTTTTGATACTAATTACATAGACTTTAGCTCATCTTTTAAAGCATTATAAGTCATTTCTTATGTAGTTTTGGTGTTTTGTAGAAAACCAGACTTGAAGAACCAAGAATATGAAAAAGATGACAAAAACCCATGAAAAGGCAGATATGCGACAGGTCTGCTATCGCAGAACTGATGTGCGGACCCCAAACCCATCGTAGAGCTAACCAGGCCATCCAGTATTAGAGAGTCAAATCTGTGCTTTATTATGTGGTCGCAAAACTCTTATGCGGACCGCGAAGTTGTCGCACAAATGAAAGAGGGCTTCTAGTGAAGATGATTCTGCGGTACACTATGCGGCCGCGAAACCTGTATGTGGACCGCATAATCAATATGCGAGGTAGAACTAGAAAACTTTGTGATCAGATCTGCGGTGTGGGTGAAGATGTGTGGACCGCGATGTGTTCTGCGACCCATTCTGCGGTCACAGTCTTAATCTAGAAGGTCAATTTTGTCACATTTTGTCCACAAATTTTGGACCATTATAAATAGAATCACTAGGGGTTTTGTGGGTCATCTTTTCTGAAAAAGTAGCTACACTTAGAGCATTGAATACATCATTATTTTGGAGCTTTTTGAGAGAGATTTCAAGACTGTCCTCTTTGTAAGCTTTTATGAATTTATTTATTGCTTTGTTCTTGTATTGTAGTATGAGTAGATAACTTTAAATACTAAGGGTTTGGACCCTAAGTGGATGTAATGTTAATGGGTGTTTACCATTGAATATATATATAATGGTTGGTTGATTTCTATTCATTTTTCATGTTTCATTTATGGTTGATGGTTGCAAACATTGACTAGTGCCATTTTACTCTATCTTTACTTGAAAAAGTGGGTTAGGGTTTGGTAGAATTGGATAGCAAGAATCAAGGCTTTAAACGTTGTTTACTAGAATCACTTAGGAATAAGTGGGTTCTACTTGGCATAAATTAGTTGTTCTTAATTGTTGCTCTTTTATATTTGAAAAAAATCATAAATAGAAAATACTACCAAATTATTGGAAAATATTGGGTAGTTATTTAGAAACCATTTGCATATCAAAGGACCTTCCATTAGAAATATATCATATTAACATCGATAGCATTACATTCCATTGATGGGACACAACCTTGGTTTCTTAACCAAATTAATCAATTCTCTTAACAGAATAACTTTTCTTAACAATTCGCAATTACAAAACTCTTTTCTAACTAATGGAGTAGAATTACGACTTAAATCAAATTATACACTACTCAGGTAACCTTTTCACACCTATTCCCTATGGAATTCGACCCCAACCTAGTTGGGTTATTATATTTGACATCGACCGCCTTACAACATTTATATAGGTGTAATTTGAGTGTATCAAATTTTTGCGCTGTTGTCGGGGAATACGGTTTTGAAATTACAAACTAGTGTGTGCTTTACTTTACGTCTTCTTCTATTCCATCACACTTTGACTTCTTTGCTTGGTGTCATTAGGTAAGCATGGATGAGACAGAAGAAGAGAATATGTTTGCGGACATAGATATATTTAGGATACAAATGACATTGTCCCCCCCCCAAGAGTTGACACTACTATCTTCAAAGTGGAACATAGTCTAATCCTAATGCTAAAGGTGGAGGGGTTCTTCCGAAATTCCACCGACAATGATCCGACACAACATCTGAGAAACCTTTTGGGTGTGTATAAAATACATAAGTAGAATCATGTCTCGGATGATTCCCTAAGGTTGATGGTGTTCAAATACTCTTTAATCGGAGAGGCAAGACAATGGATCCAAAATCTACCTGCTAACTCCATCCACACTTGGAACGAACTTGTGCGAGATTTCCTAGCAAAATGGTTCCCTCAAAGCAAGAAGTCCGAGCTTCAGGATAAAATTTTCTTCTTCAAGCAATTACCAGGAGAACACCTATATGAGGCATGGGCTAGATTCAACCTATATTTGGTGAGACCACCGAATCATGGGTTTCCGGACACTATTTTGTTGGAGAAGTTTTACATGGGCTTGGATCCTATGAATCAATCCATAGCCAAGAATGTGGCGGATAGATCATTCATGGATAAAACATTTGCAAGGGTCACTCAAATCCTCAACAAGATGGTTGAACATAACCAAGCTTGGCATTGGGAAGACACCACGGGTGGAATCTCATATGGTACTCCTTATTTGACCAACATGATTAAGGAGAATTAAGAAAGAGATCAAGTAATTGCCGGGCTTGCTACCAATGTCAATATGTTGATAAAAATGTTCACTAAAAACCAAACAAACAAAGTGAATATTGTGGAAGATGTGCAACCAATGTCAAATGAGGAATACGAAAAAGAAAATTATGTTAACAATTCACAAGGAGGATATCAAAGACAACACTACCAAGGCTCGGGACAACAACACCAATAGAGACCTAACCCACAAGGGCAAGATAACTAACAATGGCAAAACGACTGAGGTATTTCAAAGCAAGGAAATTGGAGTCACAACAACAATAATTTTTCAAATCGGAGTTCAAACCCCTATGTTCCACCAAAGGGGCAACATTCTAATTCTCCACATTGGAAGGAGAGTTCTTCTAGTGATTCCAAGTTGAAAAACATGCTTGAAAGAATATTTCAAAATCAAGAGAGGTCTGACACTTCAATGAAATATATTACCGAGCTTGTGGGTTCTCACACCACATCTATTCGAAAGTTGGAGATACAAATGAGGGATTTCTCAAGAGAATAAAACCCGAAGAAAAAAGGCACGCTCCCAAGTGATGCAATTGCAAAGCCAAAAGGTAGTAGTAGTGGCCCAATCTCTCATTGTATGTCCATTAAACTCGAAGTGGGAAACTACTTCAAAGTGATAATGAACGAGTGGTCGAAGTGGAAGATTTTGAACAAGAAGATGAGGCGGAAGTTGAGGTGCCAAATGTTGTTGAAGTTGAAAGACTCCCGAAGAAGGTGAAAGCTCAAGAAGTGAGATATGAAGAGGTTGAGGAAAAGGTAATAGAGGCACCAATTCCTAGACCTCCCCCTCCTTTTCCTCAAAGACTAGCTAGAAAGGTTGATGATAGCAATCTCGAGAAGTTCTATAACATCCTAAAGCAATTATCGGTGAACATTCCATCTGTGGAAGCATTTCAAGAGATGCTGGGTTTTGCTAAGTACTTGAAGGACTTGATCACTAAAAAGAAAACCACCAAGAATGAAGTGGTGAGTGTTACCCACCGGGTTAGCTCCATCATTGCAACAACCGTCGTCCAAAAGAAAGAGGACCCGGGGGCTTTCACCATTCCATGCACTATTGGATTGCGAGACTTTGCACGATCTCTTTGTGATAATGGGGCTAGAATCAACTTAATGCCTCTTGCTATCTACAAGCAAACAGGATTGGGAATGCCTAGGCCTACAAGTATGAGGTTGCAAACGGCCGACCATTCAATAAAGCTGGGGATAATGGATAATGTGCTTGTGAAAGTGGGAAAGTTTCTCCTCCCCGCCAACTTTGTTATTCTTGATTGTGTTATTGATAAAGGGATCCCTATCATCTTGGAGAGACCATTCTTTGCCATCGGGAGAGCACTCAAGGACTCGAAACGAAATGAGATTAAATTCAGGGTTAATGACGAAGAAGTTACCTTTTAAGCAAGTAAGGGTATGAAATTGCCAAATGCATACAAGAGTATCTCGGTCATTGATGTTGTTGATATGGTAGAGGATGCCGTCGAGGTAAAAATGGAAGAGGAATGACTTGATGAGGCATTAGAGGCGATTTTGATGGGTTTTGATGGTAAGGACATGGAAGGATATGTGAAAACAGTGAATGCATTGGAAAGGCTTGGTTCCTACACTAATGCACCAAAAGATGCTTTCTCTTGACTTAGATAATAGAGTCACTCCTCCCGCTAAGCCTTCAATCGTCGATCCGCCACAACTTGAGCTCAAGCCATTTCTGTCGCACTTAAGGTGAAAATTTCTTGGGTCTAATGAAACTCTAGCCGTAATTGTTTCTTCTTTGTTAAATGATGTGCATGTTGAATAATTATTGGAGACCTTGAGGGATCATAGACATTCCATTGGTTGGACTATAGCAGATAACCGAGGGATTCTCACCGGCATTTATGAGCACAAAATCCAACTAGAGAAAGATAGCAAACCTAGTGTGAAGCATCAAAGGAGGTTAAATCCCTCTATGCAAGAAGTGGTGAAGAAAGAAATTATAAAATGGTTGGATGATAGGGTTGTCTACCCTATTGCCGATAGTCCTTGGGTGAGTCCGGTGCAATGTGTGCCAAAGAAGGGAGGCATGACCGTGATTCAAAATAACAAAAATGAACTCATTCCAACAAGGACGGTGACTGAGTAGAGAGTTTGCATAGACTGCCAGAAGCTCAATAATGCTACTTGCAAAGACCATTCCCCTATGCCTTTTATTAATCAAATGGTTGATTGGCTAGAAGGGAGGTTGTTTTATTTCTTCTTGGATGGTTACTCCGGCTACAACCAAATTAACATAGCCTTGGAGGACCAAGAGAAGACGATATTCACATGTCCATATGGGACCTTTGCTTTAGCCGAATGCCATTTGGGCTATGCAATGCCCCGACTACATTTCTACGGTGCATGATTTCAATTTTCTTGGACATGGTGGAGGATTTATTAGAAGTATTCATGGATGACTTCCTGTAGTTGGTGATTCCTTTGAGAATTGCCTTGACAATCTTAGGCAAGTGCTTAAAATATGTGAGGAGACAAACCTTGTGCTCAATTGGGAAAAATATCACTTTATGGTGGACGAGGGTATTTTTATTGGCCACAAAATCTCCAAGCAAGGCATTGAGGTTGATCGAGCAAAAATTGAAGTAATTTCCAAGCTTCCTCCGCCCACTTCGATCAAAGGTGTTCAGAGCTTTTTGGGGGATGCCGGTTTCTATCGGCGATTTATCAAAGACATCTCAAAGATTGCAAGCCTCATGTGCAAGCTCCTTAAAAAGGACGCTAAATTTGTATTTTATGAGAAGTGCCTCAAGGCTTTTGAGGAATTGAAAGCAAGGCTCACCACAACACCGTTATTGTCACCCCGATTGGTCTCTTCCATTTGAACTTATGTGTGATGCCAGTGGTGTGGCTATTGGGGCAGCACTTGGTCAATGACACAAAAAGATTCTTCATCCTGTCTACTATGCAAGCAAGACACTTAATGGCGCACAAATGAGTTACACCGTAACTAAGCAAGAACTGCTTGCCATTGTCTATGCTTTTGAAAAATTTCGGGCCTATTTGTTGGGATCCAAGGTGATAGTCTACACTGATCATGCTTCTCTCTGCTACCTAATGACGAAGAAGGATGCTAAACCGAGATTGATCGGGTGGGTCCTTTTGTTACAAGAGTTTGACTTTGAAGTCAAAGATCGGAAAGGAACAAAAAATCAAGTTGCGGATCACTTATCTAGGCTTGAAGAGGCAGGGAGACCAAAAAAAGATCTTGAAATTAATGGTGCCATCCCAGATGAACACATGTTGGCAATATCTAGCACCTCAACTCCTTGGTATGCCGACATCCTTAACTTCTTGGTTAGTGACCTTATCCCCGATGAATTGGAAGCTTATCAAAAGAAAAAGTTCTTGCGGGAATGTCACAATACTATTGGGAGGAACCCTTTATATTCCAGATTTGCGCCGATAACATCATTCGATATTTTGTTCCGGAAGATGAGGTGACTCAAATTCTCAAAGCATGTCATGACTCTCCAGTTGAGGGTCACCATGGTGGAAACAGTACATAGGCAAAAGAGCTCGAATGTGGATATTATTGGCCATCGATCTACCAAGATGCAATCCTGATAGAGACTTGTGATCAATACCTTGATGATCAAGACATGTGATCAATGTCAAAGACAAGGGTCAATTTCTAGAAGGCATGAATGCCTATGAATATTTTGATGGAGGTAGAGATCTTTGATGTGTTGGGGATAGATTTTATGGGTCCCTTCATAAGCTCTTACGGCATGACATATATCTTGGTAGCAGTAGATTATGTATCAAAATGGGTCGAACCAGTTGCCTTGCCAAACAAAGAGGCGAGGAGTGTAACCGCCTTCTTGAAGAAGAACACGTTTACTCGGTTTGGGACCCCAAGGTCCATCCTTAGTGATGGTGGTTCTCACTTTTGCAACAAAGCTTTTGCCGGGTTGCTCGAGAAATATGGAGTTAAGCACAAGGTGGCCACCCCTTATCATCCTTAATCAAGCGGTCAAGTTGAAGTCTCCAACCGAGAGATCAAAAAATATTCTAGCAAAAATTGTTAATGCAAATAGGACCGACTGATCAAGAAAGCCGGATGATGCGTTGTGGGCTTATCGAACGACATTTAAGACACTCATTGGCGCCTCACTTTACCGGTTGGTTTTTGGTAAGGCTGGTCACTTTTTAGTGGAGTTTGAACACAAATCCATGTGGGCATTAAAAAGGTTAAATATTGATTGGGCCGAAGCTACTAATCTAAGGATGACACAAATCAACGAGATGGAAGAGTTCTGTTTCCATGCCTATGAAAATGCAGCCATGTGTAAAGAAAGAATGAAGTTTATTCATGACAACAAGATCTTAAAGCGGGAATTCGAATCTGGTGACATGGTCTTACTCTTCAACTCAAGGTTGAAGTTCTTTCTAGGAAAACTCAAATCCAAATGGTCTGGCCCATTCAAAGCTATTAGTGTGTCTTCCTATGGCGCTATTGAATTAGAATCCGAGGATGGGACTCGTACATTCAAAGTAAATGGCCAAAGGGTAAAGAATTAGCTCGAAACCATTGGAGAACGACAACTAGTAGAACAATTCAAACTCAAAGATGGCCCTGTACCAACCTCCACCACTGATTAGCCAAAATGGGGCATCATAGTCGTGCCGCGATGTTAAATCAAGCGCTTCTTGGGAGGCAACACTAGTGTTGGAAATGTTTTTTGTTAGATTTTGTTTCTTTGTAGGTTTATTTGTAATTGTTGAATAGTTTGACGTGCGTGTTTTAGAGTGCAGGTTACTCAAAATGCAAAGAAATGGGATGTAGAAGCAGATGGAAAATGAAAGAAAGTGAACTGAGCTTCAGTTGTTATTCTGTGACCACATATGCGGCCGCTTAATGGATTCGCGGACAGCAAACTAGTTGCATACATAAATAGAGCATCAAGAAAATTGGCCCTTAAAAATGCGGAGAAAAGTCAACTTTTGCGGCCTGCAAAATAGTTCTACTACTGCAAAGTGGGTTGCACATCTGTGGTAAACCACCCAGGTACTAAACCATCGCAAAACACTTCTACGACCACAAAAGCTGTTTTGTGACGGGAATTGCACCGCACATCCCTCGGGTATAAAACCTCATCTCCTTCTCTCTCTCTCGTGTCTGTCTCCCTACTCTAATTTCACGCACCAAAAAAATAAAAAGAGAAACAAAAGAAAACAAGAAAAATACAGAAAACAGGAGAAAGGTTTGAATGATCCATCTTACCTTGCTCGAAAAAAGCTGGACTTGCAAGTGAACGCTTACTCTCAACACTGATTCTGGTATAAATTCCTCCCCCCCTTCCTTGGTTTGATTTTTTATCTAAGGTATTCGCATGTTTCTTCCCTTTTATCCATGATACCCTCCTCTCTCTATCTTGATTCTTTATCTCTTGTACTGGGAGTGTAACTTGGGAGGAAGAATTGATGTGATACAATCAAAATCAAGGGGTTAGAGTTAGGGTTTCTAAATTCTGCGTATGGGTGTTGTGATTGTTGACAATGCACATTGGGTATTGTTAGGTTGAACATGAAATCGATCTGATGTTGAGTATGTGTAGTGTTTCGTGAAAATTGTGCATTAGCTGTGTAGGATATCATAACATGAGTTGCACAATGTTGTATGTGGGTGATTTGTATGTGGAGAAGATGATCTCTGCAGTCCGCATAACTGGTTTGTGGCCCGCAAAATCATCACATACTTGTGTGTTTGTGGGCTTATAGAAGGTCATTATTCGGTTGAGTCTGCGGCTGCAGACTTGTTCTGCGGACTGCATTTTGGTCGCAGAAACCAATAGGTGAAAGCCAAAGTTTCAAGTTCAAAATGCGTCTGATCTACGGTCGCAGATTAATTTTGCAACCACTTCTGCGGTCCGCATAATTTGTTAGTCTTAACATGATAAATTCTGCAGTGCACTTCGCAGTCCGCATATCTATTATGCGATCGCATAAGTGCTCCGCAGAATATTTTTGCCTTTCGCTTCTTTCCCATATGTTACAAATGCTTTACCATGTACTTACTTCATTTTAATTGGCAGGAATGGAACCAAAGAAAGCCCTAGCATCGAGAGCATCCACCACGTGAGGAAAGAGACAGACGGCAGCTATAAGCCCACAATCAAACCAATCTCAATGTAAAAGGCCTGGTATATCCGAAAGTTCATCTGAGCCTACTTCCCACTCCGAAAAGGAGGAGGCACAACTTGACCTTATGCCACCAGTTGACCTCCATGCCGAAGCACGTAGAAAGAGTGGAGAGGATTTTAGGTTTCAGATCACTGACTCTTGGAACATATACAAATATGGCTTGGTAAAAAAAAGATCATCGAAGAAAAACAGCTGAGTGTGAACGGCCTTAAAGAACACTACCCGCATGTGTAGAAAACATCTAAAAGAGGCGATGAGAGTTCTTCACTAGGCTTCCGGGGGAATACAACGAGATAATTGTTGGGGAGTTTTATGCTGCATATGCTTCATCAATGACCAAGGAATAGGCGAAGCGCTATGTGAACTTGACCTCTGTCACAGTCGAAGTTGTAGTATCTTTTGGTGCCCAAGCAATAAATGAACTCCATTTCAGAATGTGGGCACCAGGCATGGCAGAATATGATGCAAAAATAGAAAATAAGGAAAATGAGCATGCTTGGATAGCCTCTATCATAGCCAAGGGAAGTCCAGTCTGGATTGCATAGGGCCAGAAGATTCGCAAGAGGGATTTCACCCAAGAAAGCCGGTATTGGATAAGTTTTGTCTATTCTCGTATACTATCAACGAGAAATGAGACCGACATCCATCTAGAGAAAGCGATCCTCATCGCTTCTATCATGTCAGGTTTCAAGATTGATTTGGGGCAACTCATATTCCCTGAGATTTGGGTCCAGGCAAACCAGAAGGAAACTTCGTTTCCCTTTCCATGTCTAATCCATGCATTGTGTGAACATGCAAAGGTTCCTCCATCCCCCAAATATGACCGCATAGTAAAAGCTGCTATGGATATTGATATCACTAGGCACAACGATGCTTTAGGGAATGTGGATGCAGACAAACCAAAGCAATCGGTCACCCCCCTCCTGCCTCGTACAATTCAGTAACACTTGCTACCTCGTCAACACCAGCCACTTCTTCAGCACTAGCTACTTCCACATCTACTCCCAGGCCGGCCATTGCTACACCACTTGTGTCATTACCTGCAATCTCCAAGCCTGGTCTACTGGCACAACATGCAACTGCCAAAGTAGACAAACTTACTTACAAAAGACCTTCTATTGCTCATCCGTCAAGCGTTGACACTGCTCCACACCTCGGTAAGTGATCTTCAAAAGCAATATCTATCATATGAAGATCGACTCAAACAATTTGAAGCTCACCTTGAGAAAGTTGAGCGAGGTAGAGCTGGGGATATGCCTCATCTAAAAAATGATGTAGCTGAGCTCAAGTGAGAGCTGCATAAGATGCAAACACTGGAGTTTGACCTGACTACCCTTCTTCCGATAGAGGGGGAGCATGGAACTGGCACCTCCCAAGTACCAAGCCTTGGATTGGATTTCACAAACTTCCTCTCAGCAGAGGAGGCACATGGTACTGGCATCTCACAAGCTTCGGGAGCAGCTGCACACATAGATGATCATTCGGACGAGGAATCTGGAGAGTCTCGTGAGGAGACGAATGAGGAGCAGATCTTTGATGAGGGTGATGATCAGAGGGACAACAGAGGCAAACGGGTTGCTGTTTCTATAGAGGAACTGGGTGAGGAGGAGGCGGATGTGGAGACAACTATCATACATTCCTTTGCGGATATGGTTGCCATGGCTACCTCCACAACCACACAGCCATCATCGGGTAAGGCCAGCAGCTCCTAGGTCTAGGACCCGACTCCGCAACTGACAGAGCATCCTACTTTAGTCCCAGACGCCACTGTCTAGTCAGAGGATCCACCCACGGCCTCCAGAGTGTCAGCTCCCGGCCCCATGGCCACTTTAGATACTCCAGCCCATCCAAGAGCTTAGCGTGCCCCAGGAATCCCCTAAACTTTGCTCGTACTTTTTCAAAGCATTGGGGACAATGCATGCTCTTATGTTTGGGGTAGGGTAGCAAGACGACTCTTGCAACTTGTATATAAATTTTAGTCTTAATAGTGTAGATTTGTATATAATAATAAATTCCCCTTGGTTTTTCTTTGCCGGGTTCTTTTCTAAGGGTGTAATAGCAGAACCATGAACATAGCATGAAAAGTTTTGACTTGTTTGGTGCTTTTGTTCCAGATTCAATCATGTGATAAGTTTTTGTGGAATAAATTACTCCTTTCAAATTCTATGAATATATAGTCATTTTTGTGAAATCGAGGCTCGCTCTTTAACTTTGTGCTTACTTAGAATATCAAATATCATGTGATGAAGCTTTG
The DNA here is from genome assembly GCF_000715075.1 of Nicotiana tabacum. NCBI lineage: Eukaryota > Viridiplantae > Streptophyta > Magnoliopsida > Solanales > Solanaceae > Nicotiana > Nicotiana tabacum. The sequence continues at coordinate 44,981,929 of NC_134093.1, read as the reverse complement.
AATTGCCTTGTATTCATTTGAGGGCAAATATTATGTCGATTCGAGCAGTTCATGCGTCGTGAGTGGTGAGAATTTGCGTAAATAATGCATGTTCTCAACTTTTAATGTCTAGAACTTGCTTGGTTGGTTTCTCAATGAAAGTCTTAGGTTGATGATTGGGTTTTGAAATGATCTTAGGCCTTCTTTGTGATTTCTAATTAATTTTTGGCCAAATTGACCTCCCTTGTGCATTTATTACCATAGTTGTCCCCTGTCCACATTACAAATCGTTACCCCTTTTATGAAATTACTCTCTCTTTTGAACCTATCCCTCCTTGAATGTTATGAATGAGGTGTTAAGCCTAGTTGAGGGTGTTGGTATAAATTGAGAAACAGTAGAGGAATGTAGTATGTGGAAAAGCTAGTCTTTTGAGGTTGTGTCGTATGAAGTGAGTGACTAAGTCTAGAGCTAACACGACTTAAACAAAAAGCTTCACTTGACCTCAAACCATGAGATACTCACTCAATTAAAAAAATAGAAAAAGGGAGAAAAAGAAAAAGAAAATGGAGTGTTGAGAGAACGTGGTAAGACAAGAAACTAGGGAGTAGTCATGAACTACAAGGTGGGTTGATAGTAGCAATTAGATATCAACAAGGGCATTGTGTGCTATTCAAGAAAGACTGTGTGTAGCGTTCAAGGAGGGTATAGTCACTATATCTCCAAATGGTCATCCAACTCGTCCCGAAGCCTACAGTACAACCCGTAAAAAGTTCTTTTGATCTACAACCAATTATTCATGAGCTAGCAATGAGTTAAAATAAGGGCAAACATATGGACCGATACTTGTAGCACTTAGCTTTCTTTCTGAGTGCAAGAGTGTTTGATTGTATCCCCTGTACATATTTGTATTTGTTGAGTTGGGGATTTTCTTTGCTATGAGCACGCATGAATTGCAAGAGTTAGCAGAAGTTAGGCTTCTTGAAGTAGGATGCAAGTGCATATCCAGCTATTAGTAGCACTCTGTCATTTTGAGGCTCGAAGCTCATAAACTGATTAGTTGAACAGTTAAACGATCTTTGTCTTTGTTAAAGGGTGAATAAAGGAAGTTACATGCTTGTTAGCTAACAGTCAGTACCATCCATAGTCATTGTTGTTTTGTGATCAGTCGGAAGTAGATTAGTATTTAGTAGGGTGACTTTAAGTTGCTTGAGGGCAAGCAAGAGTTTAAGTTGGGGGTGTTGATGTGCCGTAGAAATGCGGTACTTTTGATACTAGTTACCAAGATTTTAGCTCATCTTTTAAAGCATTATAAGTCATTTCTTATGTAGTTTTTATGTTTTGCAGAAAACCGGACTTGAAGAACCAAGAACATGAAAAAGATAGCAAAAACCCATGAAAAGGCAGATATGCGATAGGTCTGTGACCGTAGAAGTAATATGCGGACCGCAGACCCATCACAGAGCTAACCAGGCCATCCCAGTATCAGAGAGTCAAATCTGCAGTTTATTATGTGGTCGTAACACTCTTATGCGGACTGTGAAGTTGTCGCACAAATTCAAAAGGGCTTCCAGTGAAGATGATTCTGCGATACACTATGCTGCCGCGAAGCCTGTATGCGGAGCGCATAAATCAATATGCAAGGTAGAACTAGAAAACCTTGTGATCAGATCTGTGGCGCAGCTGAAGATGTGCGGACCGCAAATGTGTTCTACGGCCCATTCTGCGGGTCACAGACTTAATCTAGAGGGTCAATTTTGTCCACGAATTTTGGATCATTATCCTGTTGTATAGCTAGAAGTGTGGAAAACAATGCGATCATCATTCCTGTCAGCTTGGTGGAATAGCTCTACTCTCTGGAAAATAGTAAACCAATGCTGAACTAGTCATTCAGTTTATATAGCCAAAATGTAGAAGATGTTCATTTATCAAAGATCTGTAGATGTCAATATTTATATTCCTATGTTAGCTTAATCAGACGTACCTTGGGAATCTTTCTTCTTATAAATAAGCAACAAATTTGGATGAGAAATCTATATCTAGAAATATGGTATGAAAAAGTTGGTACGAATTAAATATATATTTATGTTGATCTCGAGATAACCTTCTCTAGGTGTTTATTCAAATTGGAGACATTTTAATCTGAACAGGAATTTGAGGAAGTAGTTCCCGCAAGCTTTAAGAGTCTCCCTCATCCAATGGACGAATAGCAGGGTCCTGATAGAGTAAATGAAAATCATTAGTCATATTTGCCACATAAGTGTATACGGTCGAAATGGATTTCGTTCTTCGTACGATTGATCGAGGTCGAAATATAATGGATCGAAGAAAGACTTCGTAATATCGAGATGGGTTCCGAAGATGGTATGAACGATCATCAGATTTCAGGTATAGGTCGAACACCGAGTTCGAAGTCACTATCGAGCTCGAGTCTGAATCGAACTATGATGAGATGATTTCGAGCTTAAGGGACAAAGGCCAACCAATACCGAGACTGAATCATCACCTGATTCGGAGCCACATCAAGCTCTAGAAGCAATACCGACCAGCATCGAGGCCGATCGAGCTCGAGCTCACCGACAAGAGTCGTTACAAACACACTAAGGGAGAGAATCTCTACAGAAATTAAGGGAAAGTTGATTTATCATGGGTTCTCCACTATGAATTTTTAATTATATCTAAAGTAGGATTCTCCACTATAAAGAGGATGGCTACATTTCAGTAGAGAGGATTCTTTTGGCTTACATTGTAATTCATGCACCATATTCTCCTATACTCAAGAGCTACTCTTTTAAGCTTCATAAATTGATTTATCTTGCTTAGTCCTAAAAATCATCTTCTTTACAACCTTGTTTATTTTGCATTCTTTGCAGTCCATATTTGATATTTCTATTTATCCTTACAATTTGTTTTAAGCTATATCGCATATCCTTAGAACTACGTACAAATTCAACTCCATCCGTTTTTCGGGTAAACAGTTTGGCACCTACCGTGAGGCTAAGGATAACAATTGTTATTTGATACGAATCTGCAAAAACACACCGTTTTGCGCTTGTTTCCGAAAGTATCTCAGATTTCGGATTAGTAGCGACTAACTACTAATTAAATGGCCTTACTTATCGACAACGAAGCTGGTCTTCAAGATGAGAACAACAACTTGACACCCAGTACCAAAAGACCACTTGTCAATGCTGTTGGAGCTCAGATCGGAGTACCGATAGATATCAATTTGCATGTGGACATTGAGGCGAACATACATTTTGAACCTGAAAATAGCATTCATGGCGGCACTCGGTCTGCAGCTCGAAACACCCATAACATTGAGGAAAACGACGCCAGCTTGCGTATGATTTTTGAAATATTGCAAGCCCAACAGGTAGAGATAGCTCAGTTGCATAGCCAAACACAGCTACCAAGCAGGCCGGAGCCCAGTCCACCCCGAGAAATTTCCCACAGAACGGATCCAGCCATAGTGAGGTCAAATGAGCAAAAATCGAGGACTACTCCCGAAATTGCTAAAATACTCAAGAAGCTCAAAAAGCGAGTCGAAGCCAACAATAAAAAAGTAGAAACATATAATTCCAGGGTCAATCAGATCCCGGGGGCTCTACTAATGATAGAAGGGTAGGATTCCAAAAAATTCGTGCAAAATCCTTTTCCCTCGAGCGCAACCCCAAAACCAATCCCCAAAAAATTCCGTATGCCCGAAATTCCCAAATATAACGGAACGACCGATCCCAACGAACACGTCAACTCTTACACGTGCGCCATTAAGGGTAATGATTTGGAGGACGATGAAATCAAATCTGTGTTGTTGAAAAAGTTTGGAGAGACCCTCTCGAAGGGAGCAATGATTTGGTATCACAACCTACCACCAAATTTGATCGACTCATTTGCCATGTTAACAGATGCTTTTGTAAAGGCACATGCCGGGGCCATAAAGGTCGCAACGAGGAAATCAGACCTTTTCAAGGTAAGACAAAAGGATAACGAGATGCTAAGGGAGTTTGTATCTCGTTTTCAAATGGAACGAATGGATCTATCACCAGCCACAGACGATTGGGCTGTTCAGGCTTTCACTCAAGGTTTGAACGAATGAAGTTCGATGGCATCACGGCGACTGAAGCATAACCTGATCGAGTACCCAGCTATCACTTGGGCCGACGTGCACAATCGGTACCAATCAAAAATTAGAGTCGAAGATGATCAGTTGGGGGCTGAACCCGCTGCTCGAAGGGATATCAATCGAGAACAAGGTTCGATCAGGGATCGATATCGACCGTATAACGAAAACCACAGAATCAATGAATCGAAACGTAACCCCGGACAAATAAACAAAAGAAGTGATCGAGGTCAAGGATCTCGGAGGATGATGAAAAGAAGTGGGTTCGACAGGCCTATCGGATCTAAGTAAGCGCCTCGGTTATTGGAGTATAACTTCAGCATTGATGCATTTGCCATCGTGTCGGCTATCGGACGCATCAAAGATACTAAATGGCCTCGACCCATGCAGACCGATCCTGCCCAGAGAAATCCCAATCAAATGTGAGAATATCATGGCACCCATGGCCACAAAACGGAAAATTGCAGGCAACTAAGAGAGGAGGTAGCCCGGTTATTCAATAAAGGGCACCTTCGAGAATTTTTAAGCGACAGGGCAAAAAACCATTTCAAAAATAGGGATTTCGGTAAACAAAATGAACAAGAAGAACCACAACACGTCATTCACATGATTATCGGTGGCGCCGGTACCCCTCAGGTACCGGTGCTTAAATGCACTAAGACATTGATTGTGAGGGAAAAGCGATCTCGAACTCAAGATTACATACCCATAGGAACTTTTTCCTTCAATGATGAAGATGCAGAAGGAGTCATACAACCTCATAACGATGCACTGGTAATATCCGTACTCATGAACAAAACTAAAGTTAAGCGTGTGTTGATTGATCCAGGTAGCTCGGCCAACATCATCAGATTGAAGGTCGTAGAATAGCTCGGCCTACAGGACTAGATCGTACTCGCGACCCTGGTCCTAAACGGATTCAATATGGCATGTGAAACCACCAAAGGCGAGATAATTCTGCCTATAAATGTGGCCGGAACCATCCAGGAAACGAAGTTCCACATAATCGAAGGGGACATGAGGTACAATACCCTTTTCGGAAGGCCATGGATCCACAACATGAGAGGGGGGTCATAACAGTGTACGGAGAGCAACCGGCCGCAAGAGAAATATTTGTCGTCGAGGAAGCGAATTTGATATCCTTGCCTTCGCCAATAAATGGATCGAGCTCAAAAGGGGAACAAGATGCCAAATAGCAATCACAGACACCAGCTTTAACCCAACCAGAAAATCAGAAGATCGATGAAGATGATGATCATTGGATTCCTCGATCCTTCATGCTTCCGGATGATTCCGACGCTACCCAATCAACGATCGAAGAATTGGAGCAAGTCATATTAATCGAGCATTTGCCCGAACAAAAGGTATACCTGGGAACTGGATTAATCCCCAAACTCAGGAACAGACTTATTCAATTTCTTATTGATCACATGGATTGTTTTGCATGGTCCCATTTAGATATATCAGGAATCCCACCGGATATAATGACACATCGGCTAAGCTTGGACCCTAGGTTTAGACTGGTGAAGCAAAAGAGAAGACCCCAATCCGAGGTAAAGCACACATTCATAAAGGACGAGGTAACCAAACTTCTCAAAATTGGGTCCATTGGGGAGGTGAAATATCCTGAATGGTTAGCCAATGTAGTTGTAGTGCCTAAAAAAGGGGAACAAACTTAGAATGTGTGTAGATTATAAGGATTTGAACAAAGCATGCCCCAAATATTCTTTTTCGCTGCCCAACATCGATCGCATGATCGATGCCACGGCCGGCCACGAGATTATTACTTTTCTCGATGCCTATTCCGGGTATAATCAAATCCAAATGAACCCGTAAGACTAGAAAAAGACTTCATTTGTCAGCAAGTATGGAACATATTATTATAATGTGATTCCATTCAGATTAAAAAATGCAAGAGCTACTTACCAACGCCTAGTAAATAAAATGTTCGAGGAACAAATAGGTAAATCAATGGAAGTTCATATTGATGACATGCTAGTTAAGTCCCTGCACGCAGAAGACCATTTGACCCATTTGCAGAAAATATTTGACATTTTAAGGAAATACAACATGAAGCTCAACCCTGAGAAGTGTGCTTTCGGGGTCGGTTTGGGCAAGTTCCTCGGCTTCATGGTGTCAAATCGGGGGATCGAGATTAACCCCGATAAAATCAAGGCCATCGAAGACATCGCTATCATGGATAGTGTAAAAGCCGTACAGAGGCTAACGGGACAGATTGCAGCCTTAGGCCGACTCATTTCAAGGTCGTCAGATCGAAGTCACCAATTTTTCTCTCTACTTAAAAAGAAGAACGATTTCGCTTGGACCCCAGAATGCCAACATGCATTAGAGGAATTAAAACGATATCTATCGAACCCACCACTGCTTCATACTCCAAAAACAGACAAAAAACTTTGCTTGTACTTGGCAGTATCGGAAATCGCGGTAAGTGGTGTCCTAGTTCGAGAAGAGCAAGGTACACAATTTCCCGTTTATTATATAAGTCAAACCTTAGGAGAAGCAGAAACTAGATATCCGCACCAAGAAAAAATGGCACTTGCACTGATAATCGCCACTATAAAGTTAAGACCGTAATTTCTATGTCACCCCATATGCGTATTAACCACTTACCCGCTTCGTAATATTTTGCACAAGCCCGAACTATCAGGCCGATTGGCCAAATGGGCCGTCAAACTCAGCTGGTACGATATCGAGTATCAACCCCATATGGCCATCAAGTCTCAAGTCTTAGCAGACTTCGTGGCTGATTTCACGCCGACCCTCATACCTTAAGTCGAAAAAGAACTCTTATTGAAGTCGGGTACGTCATCAAGGGTATGGTCCCTTTTTACGGACAAGGCTTCAAACGTGAAGGGGTCCGGGCTAGGCATCGTTTTAAAGCCACCCACGGGTAACATTATTATGCAATCTATCAAAACTACTAGGTTTACTAACAACGAGGCCGAGTATGAGGCCATGATTGCAGGTCTCGAGCTAGCTAAAAGCTTGGGAGCAGAAGTCATTGAAGCCAAGTGTGACTCTTTACTGGTGGTAAGTCAAGTAAACAAAACCTCGTACAGCCATCAAGTCTCAAATTTTAGTAGACTTCGTGGCCGATTTCACGCTAACCCTCGTACCCGAAGTAGAAAAAGAACTCTTGTTGAAATTGGGTACGTCATCGGGGGTATGGACCCTTTTTACGGATGGGGCTTCGAAGGTGAAGGGGTCCGGTCTAGGCATAGCTTTAAAGCCACCCACAGGTAACACTATTAGGCAATCTGTCAAAACTACCAGGTTGACTAACAACGAGGCCGAGTATGAGGCCATGATTGCAGGTCTCGAGCTAGCTAAAAGCTTGGGAGCAGAAGTCATTGAAGCCAAGTGTGACTCTTTGCTGGTGGTAAATCAAGTAAACAAAACCTTCGATGTTCGAGAAGATAGAATGCAAAGGTATTTTGACAAACTGCAGGTCACTTTGCACCATTTTAAAGAATGGACTTTACAGCATGTTCCACGAGAGCAGAACAATGAGGCTGATGCACTTGCAAATTTGGGATCATCGGTCGAGGAAGGCGAAATAAGCTCGGGGACTATCGTTCAACTCTCGATATCCGTGATCGAAGAAGGTCATCCCGAGATAAATTCTAAAAGCTTAACCTGGGATTGGAGGAATAAGTATATTGAATACTTAAAGAACGGAAAGCTCCCATCGGACCCTAAAGATTCGAGGGCCCTATGGACTAAAGCTGCTCGATCCACATTGCCTTCAGATGGAACGCTATACCGAAGGACATTCGATGGACCATTGGCAGTATGCTTAGGTCCGGGAGATACCGATTACATCCTACGTGAGGTGCACGATGGCATTTGTGGGAATCACTCTGGTGCCGATTCATTAGTCAGAAAAATAACCAGGGCAGGGTATTATTGGATCGATATGGGCAAAGATGCAAAGGAGTTTGTTCGAAAATGTGACAAATGTCAAAGATTTGCACCAATGATCCATCAACCCGGAGAGCAGCTTCACTCAGTCCTATCCCCATGGCCATTCATGAAAAGGGGAGTGGATATTATCGACCCTCTACCATTGGCCCCAGGTAAAGCTAAGTTCATTTTATTTATGACTGACTATTTCTCTAAATAGGTTGAAGCACAGGCGTTCGTGAAAGTAAGAGAGAAAGAGGTTGTAGACTTTATATGGAATCATATCGTATGTCGATTCGGGATACCCACCGAAATAATGTGTGACAATGGGAAACAGTTTGTCGGCAGCAAAGTGACGAAATTCTTCGAAGACCACAAAAAAAGGATATTATCAACACTGTATCAACCCAGTGGGAACAGACAGGACGAATCAATCAACAAAACTATCATTCAAAACCTAAATAAGAGGCTGAACGACGCTAAAGGAAAATGGAGAGAAATCCTACCCAAAGTCCTTTGGGCATATCGAACAACATCAAAATCTAGTATGGGGGAAACCCCATTCTCCTTAGTATATGACTCCGAAGCCTTGATTCCTGTCGAAGTCGGAGAACCCAGTGCCAGGTTTCGATATACAATAGAAGAGTCAAATAACAAGGCTATGAACACTAGCCTCGAATTATCGGATGAAAAATGAGAAGCTGCTCTCGTCCAATTGGCCACCCAAAAGCAGCGAATCAAAAGATACTATAATCGAAGAACCAAGCTTCGTCATTTTAAACTCGAGGACTTAGTGCTAAGGAAAGTCACCCTCAGTACCCGAAATCCAAACGAAGGAAAACTAGGACCGAACTGGGAAGGATCGTATCAGGTTCTCAAAAACGTCGGAAAAAGATCATACAAGCTCAGTATTGTAAACGGCAAACAACTATCAAGCAATTGGAATGTGTCGCACCTAAAACGATACTACTGCTAAGGTACGCCCCTCCCATATTCGTTTACATTTCGAAACTAACCCCTGCAGGAGTCCGATCAGGAGCTAGGATGGATCCTTCAATACGAATCCCTAGATCTGGAAGCATGCCTTGCACTCTTTTTCCCTGAGACCGGTTTTATCCCAAATGGGTTTTTCGGCAAGGTTTTTAATGAGGCAACCAATGATCGTGCTAAACTTAGAAAGAATTCGACAGTATCCGAGGCATCTTTACAATCGACCTCGAATACTGGGGGGCATTAGCCCTCAAATATATCATGTTCTGATGCAAGAAAGTTATTTCGTAACAATAGGGTTCCAATAGGAAAGGTTGTAAGAGCCAAATGGTCAAAACGAACCATTCTCATGTAGTTGGCCCGAGTCCTGACACAAAACATGAACACATGTATAATGACTTGCAAAGAAACTTCTCTTCTTTACCGATATCTTATATCCAAGAAAGATTCCTCTATTTCGAGATTTCTTATGCAAACAGGATTGAGATAAATCTCCGAGTTCGAGCAGGCACTTACTCGACTAATAAGCCTACGGGCTACTCTTATTCCGAGTTCGAGCAAGCACTCACTCGACCATTAAGCCTACGGGCTACATTACTTTGAGTTCAAATCATTCACTCGACCATTAAGCCTACGGGCTACATTTCTTCGAGTTCGAAAATATTCACTCGACCATTATGCCTACGGGCTACATTACTTCGAGTTCGAATCATTCACTCGACCATTAAGCCTACGGGCTACATTAATTCGAGTTCGAATCATTCACTCGACCATTAAGCCTACGGGCTACATTATTTCGAGTTCGAATCATTCACTGTACCATTAAGCCGACGGGCTATATTTCATCGAGTCGAATCATTCACTCGATCATTAAGCCTACGGGCTACATTACTTCGAGTTCGAATCATTCACTCGACCATTAAGCCTACGGGCTATATTACTTCGAGTTCGAATCATTCACTCGACCATTAAGCCTATAGGCTACATTTGTTTGAGTCGAATCATTCACTCGACCATTAAGCATACAAGCTACATTACTTCGAGTTCAAATCATTCACTCGACCATTAAGCCTACGGGCTACATTACTTCGAGTTCAAATCATTCACTTGACCATTAAGCCTACGGGCTACATTTTTTCGAGTTCGAAAAAATTCACTCGACCATTACGCCTACGGGCTATATATTACTTCAAGTTCGAAACAATCACTCGACCATTACGCCTACGGGCTATATTACTTCGAGTTTAAAACAATCACTCGACTATTATGCCTATGGGCTGTATTACGTTGAATTCGAATCACTCAACTCGACTACTAAGTCTATGAGCTACCTTATTTCAAGTTTGAGTAAGCGCTCACTCGGTTATAGAGGCTACGAAGTCCAGATTCGATTAAATTACCTAAATCCTTGTGAAAATATTCATAAGGCATGAATAAAATCTTCACAAGGCAGGAAACAAAACAGAAGCAAGTCGGCAAAAGAAAAAGATATTTTTATATATACAAGATTATTTACATGATTGATTACAACATAGAAACTAAGGGCTAAGTTTCTTGGTTATCTCTGGGAGAGGTGTCTTCTCTATCGGGCTCCCCCCGTTCTCGGACCCGCTCTTACTCCCATCATTGTCATCATCGGAAACCAAGGCTTCAGCATCGGCTTTGAGTTCTTTATCCCTTTTTATCTCTTCAGCGAGATCAAAACCTCGAGCATGGATCTCCTCGAGGGTATCCCTCCGAGATCGGCACTTAGCAAGTTCAGCGACCCAATGTGCTCGAGTATTAGCGGTCTCGGCTGCCTCTCTTGCTTGGACCTGGGCAGCTTCAGCGTCGGCCCGATAGACGGCCACGAGTGCGTCTGCATCAGCCTTTTCTTTTCGGCGTTAGATTCGGCCTTGGCAAGTTCAGAGGCCAACCGAACCTCGAGCTCCTCTATTCTTCTTGCTTGAACCGAGCTTTTCTCCTTCATACTTTGAAATTGGTTTTTGGCCGATGATAATTGGGCTCGAGCAGCTTCTTTCTCTGCAACAAAGTGATCCATACCTTCTTTCCACTTCAAAGACTCCGCTTTTTTCACTCGACCTCCTCACGGAGTTTCCCGATCATCTCAATTTTCTGCTGCAGCTGTGAGACCGAAAAATTAGCCATTGTTCCGGTATCGAGCCCATAGGCTTTTAAAAGTATCATTACTTGCTCGGACAGATCGGTCTGATCTTGGTAAGCCTTGGCCAACTCAGCTCGAAGGTCTTTTATTTCCTCTCCCCTTTGCCCTAAGAGAAGCCTAAGGGAGTTCCTCTCCTCCGTAACCCGTTGAAGGTCGGCCTCATATCGATGCAGCTCGGTTCGGGACCGAGAACATACTTCTCGATGAACTGTCACGTCCTGCAAAGAAAGAAGAAACGAAGTTAGAAAAGAAAAGCAAACATAAAGGTAATGCCAAATAATTTAAGGCTTACCTGATTCAAAGCCTGCTGCACTCCGTGTAAAAGATCTGATGTGTCACTTGTACCGGTAGTGTCCTCGACACCAGTAAACAGGTCACGAAAAAAATCCTCTCCATCATGAGGCCTGTCTAATTTGAGGGCCCCCAAAGCTTGGGCTTCCCGAATCGCCTATGCGGAAAATGCAGGGAAGGTGGGCGAGTATTCGATTGCTAATGCCCCAAGTGAATCACTTGGAGCATTCTCTTCGGTTCGAAGAGATCCGGGGAGAGCTCCTTCAAACATATCCCCCATCTGTTGGCTTCTATGGGAAGCATCTTCGATCTCCAACAACTCGGGCACTCTGCCCGAATCTTTCTCTGATATATCCTCAGTTCGAGGTGGAGCCTTATGAACTACCATCGATCCAGCTGATTGTGGAACGTCGGTGGTCTTCTTCGTTTGGGCCACCAGTGCAGACCCATCGTTTTCTTCTTCTTCATCCCTCAGACGCAGAACTGATTCTACGGTCAAATGAATGATATTCTTGTTCGGCTTACGAGCCGTCCTCTTCTTCAATTTTTGATCTTCGGGGACGGGGGCTCTTTTCCTCTTATTATCTTTCAGCGGCTTTGGGACATAGGCCGAAGCCTCTTCCTCAACGGACGAGGGCCTCAAAATCGCATCTTTGCCCACACCTACATACGGAAAAATTTATTAAAGTGTATGAAAAGCATCTTGTTCGAACTACTAAAAAATACGAGAAAGGGGCTTACCATGATTTTTAGCCTCCCATCGACCCTTTGACAAGTCACGCCATGAGCGCTCGGCATATGACAAGGTCGAAACCAGATCCCGTACCAAGTTCTTGAGATCGGGCACTGCGCCGGGTATCCAGGGAACCGCTGCATCACAAAAGGTGGAATATCGGTGAGAAAGGAAATGAAAGGATAAAATAATAGGAGATAACAAACAGAATTACACTTACGCTTCATATTCCACTCCTCGGGAAAAAGGCATCTTTTCGGTCGGAATCAGGTCTGAAGTCCTTACTCGAACGAACCTGCCCATCCAGCCTCGATCATCCTTGTCTATACTTGAGAATACAGCCTTAGTAGCTCGACGTTGAAATTTTATTAACCCTCCTCGAAAAAGGCGAGGACGGTACAATCTGACGAGATGATCGAGGGTGAAAGGCATCCCCTCGATTTTGTTCATAAAATATCGGATCAAAATAACGATCCGCCAAAAGAAGGATGGATCTGGCCTAGGGTTATTAGGTATTTACGACAAAAATCTATGATAACAGGGTCGAGGGGACCTAACATGAAAGGGTAAGTGTACACACTTAAAAACCCTCTCACGTGAGTAGTAATATCCTTTTCGGGAGACGACACTACCACTTCTTTGTTCCTCCAGTTACAATCTTTTTTTATTTGCTCGATATACCCCCGGGTTATCGAACAAATATATCTCGATACGGGCTCACATCGGCCAGGAACCGGCGAACCTTTATCGAGTTTGAAATCAGAGGTAAGAACACACGCCGCCGGAACGCACTCCTAAGGCCGTGGATCTACCGGTATTTTGTCGGCGGCAGATTGGGAAGAAGAAACTTTTTCTTTTTGGGGGACGGTTTTTGATGTCTTCACCATTTTTGGATTTAAAGAAGGTGACAAAGATTTGGTGGTTTAGAAGAAGAATTTTGCAGAAAAGAGTTACAGATCAGCGAATAAATTCAGAAGAGACGAAAAAGAACTTAAATTTTTTTTTGAACATTGAAGAAGTAAAAGTGATGAATGGTGGACGGAAAGGCTATTTATAGATTGAGACAATGACTGTTCAATATCAGCGGTGGCCGACCACCGTCTGATACGCATTAAATGCCTTGGTAAGCTAAACCGACAGACACCTATCACAGACGTCATGATCGGGCTCGATGCAAACGCCACTGCTTATCCAATCGAGCCATTGAGAAATCATATCGTTTCTCACCATATCCTTCACGAGAAACGAGGGAACTATCTGTATACAATCAAAATAGATTTCGGCCTTCGTACGATTGATCGAGGTCCAAACATAATAGATCGAAGAAAGATTTCGTAATATCGAGATGGGTTCCGAAGATGGTATGAACGAGCTTCAGATTTTACGTATAGGTCGAACACCGAGTTCGAAGTCACTATCGAGCTCGAGTCCGAATCGAACTATGATGAGATGATTTCGAGCTTAAGGGGCAGATGCCAACCGATACCGAGCCCGGATCATCACCTGATTCTGAGTTCACATCAAGCTCTAGAAGCAATACCGACCAGCATCAAGATCGATCGAGCTCGAGCTCACAGACAAGAGTCGTTGCAAACACACTAAGGGAGAGAATCTCGGCAGAAATTAGGGAAAAACTGATTTATCATGGATTCTCCACTATGCATTTTTAATTATATCTAAAGTAGGATCCTCCACTATAAAGAGGATGGCTACATTTCAGTAGAGGGGGTTCTTTTGGCTTACATTGTAATTCAAGCACCATATTCTCCTGTACTCAAGAGTTACTCTTTTAAGCTTCATAAATTGATTTATCTTGCTTAGTCCTAAAAATCATCTTCTTTACAATCTTGTTTATTTTGCATTCTTTGCAGTCCATATTTGATATTTCTATTTATCCTTACGATTTGTATTAAGATATATCACATATCCTTATAACTACGTACAAATTCAATTTCATTCGTTTTTCGGGTAAACAATAAGTGTTTAGCGTAGTCAGAATGTATACAGGACATGATAAAATTAACGGAAGAAAATCCCCTATTCTAAAAAACATTTTATGCAGCAGTTCAGACTTCAGAGAATTAGAGATAGGTAGTGAGAAATGACAGTAAGCCCAGCATTTTAAACGCCAAAAAAGTGAAACTGCGTTATAAAATCCATAAAGTTTCCAAAAGCAGAATGAAATAGTGGAGCAAACTCTTCTATTAGAAACAAGGAATATACCTGGTGGTTAGAATCATCTTTATGGGGCAGATGACCTGATGAGGTGTGAAATATATATTACCCTCTGTAAAATCGCAGTATGTTATAAGTATTTAAATAGTAACACATAACTTGCACAAATATCTGTTTATATGACATACCAAAACTTCAACAAAAAAGTAATAGGGTCTATAAAATATCATTTACTGGTAAAAAGAAGGGTTGTGTAAGATACCTCACCGGCAAGGCAAATTCATGGTCCTAGACCTATGTAACAAAGGGAAAGCAGAAAAAAGTATAAAGAAGGTGATAACAGTTTTTAGTGTCGACTAAATATAAATGTAAAGAAAACTACTACTATTAAAGGCAAATTGAGTAATTTTGCATCTATTGCCGCTAGTTAGGGAAAGAAAACACCAAATGCATATACACAAAGTTTTAAATTTTCAGATAAAAGAGGTGGAGACTCGTAGAACCAAATAAGCAGTAGCACCATGTGCCTTACTTGAAATCTCTACGAAGCAAGTCTTGATCGACCTGACTTTGTATGTAGTGGAGAGAGTTGGCTTCTTATCTCAGAATATATGTTACTATAAAATCTCTGTCTTTGATATTGAAACAAGGACACTGCTATTAAAGTAAAATAAAGTTGGAATGGGGCATTATTTGATAGCTACCGTCTCTTTTTCTCTGTAAACATGCTGCCATTCTCTTTATATTTCTTCCCTTCTAGGTACATGGGGAGTGGAACTGAATTACTGCAGCAGCTACAAAGACAGCGTGTCGTTGCAGAACGAATAGCGGTTTCTAACTTTAAAAAGGGTATTGTCAACTCCCAAGGCCTAGTAAAAAAATCTTACTGTACAAACCTGTTTCCAAGATAGAAGAAAAGGCTACTTTGTCAACCCAAAAAAAAGGTAGAAGATGAGGCTAAGTTTGTATTAAATTAATAGTGAATTGATACATCAGTGTAATAAATTATTGGATTCTATGGTGCACCCAAGTAGTATCATACGTTACCTACTCAATTTATAAGGTAGCTCCCTGAATAATTTCTTCATATATTACATTGGTAAAAATGAAAATATTTGTAATCTGTAAAGTGATAATTCAAAGAAAAATAGAGTAAAGTAGGCATATATTACTTGGCTGTTTTTGTGTAAGATAATGAGTAACTTGAGAGTGTGATGAATAGAGGCAAACTGTTGGAAGTTTGAGATTCCTAGAGCAGCATTGTCGTCTCTTTGCAACGTAGCAAGCTTCATAATGTTGCAAAGACAAGTAACTCTAGGAAACACTGAAGCCGCGAGAACAAGTAATAAAAAGTTGAGCCAGCAGTAAGAATAGTTTTTTGATAGCATAGCCACTGTTAAAAAAGTGGAACTGCATCTACCAAGATCAAATCCTCTGCTGATGTAGTGCCGCCGTTTTTTTTAGCAATAGCTGTACCGTCAGCGAAATCCTGATGTAGCTTGCGCGTCTTTCACTCCACCTGTTGTCCCATTTCTTTCAGTAATTATGGATTAAAGGTTGACAATATTGACAAGATTCTGCCAAAAATCGAATACGATTAGTCACCAAATAACTTTGAAACATGAACATTTAGATAAAGGAATTGACATCTAAAGATAAATATGTTAATAGAAGATAGTAGTCAATGGCTAAAACTTTGTTGGAAAAATTACAATCAATATGAACAAGACTTGCTGGTGAAGCAACATAAAATTATCAAAATAGTGGAACAGTAAGTTTGTAATCTAATTTTCCTTTTCCTTCCTTTGTGAAACGAACAGTAGATCTTCTTTTGCTAACAAAGCGAACTGCGATGTACCAAAATTTATAAAAGAAAACAGTTTTGGTAGCTGACAAAGGAGCAGGCAAAATGACTAAGATAACCTCAACAAAACTGTATCATTTCTTGCTCTTGTTCCGTTTCGTAAAAGCTGTTCGCTGGTCTAAAGAGTATAAAATTTAGCAGAAAAACATGTACTTTAAACCATCGTAATTCAGTCCAGTACTATATAGTATTTGTCATTCTTCATAAGGAGGAAATAGTTTTGTTCCTTTGCAAATTAAAAACTTCTTAGCCAATGCTGCAGAGTAAGTTTTATAGTGATTATCGTTTCCAAACTTCGCAGTTCTTTTACGTGTTCTAACCCACATTTGTTGAGCGAGAGATGCTCCGAAAGGAAAATAAGCACGGTTTAGTTGTTATAAAGTACGTAATATGATTCTTCAACTGGCAGAGATAGTACACAGTATTTCACTAATAGCTTATTATCACATTTATACCAAGTTATATACGCAAATATGTTTTTAGAAGATTAGATTCAAATCATAGAATGAACTACTAATTTCCTTGAAGTGGATCCAATTGTATACTGTCGAAATAGATTTCGGCATTCGTACGATTGATCGAGTTCGAAACATAATCGATCGAAGTGAGACTTCGAGGTGGGTTCCGAAGATGGTACAAACAAGCTTCAAGTCCGAGGGGCCGATCAATGTCGAGCTCGATATTATTATCAAGCTCGAATCCAAATCAAACTATGATGCAAAGTAAAGTTGTTGAGCTTATGATCCAGAGACCGACCAACATTGACCCCGAATCAATTCAAGGGTCCGAATCAGAATCGAGCTCAAGCCAAGATCGAGAGCTCGAGGCAAGACCGAAAACTCGAGTCAATATCGAGCTTATAAACAGGAGCCGTTGCAATCCCACTAAAGGAGATAATCTTGGCAGGAATTGCGGAAAAGTTGATTTATTATGGGTCTCCCACTACGTATTTTTAATTATATCTAAAGTAAGATCTCTCTACTATAAAGGGGATGGTTATCATCTCTGTTGGGGGCAAGTTTTTTGCTAACATTGTAATTCAAGCACCATATTCTCCTATAGTGAAGAGTTGTTCTTTCAAGCTTCTTAATTTGATTCCACTTGTTTAGTCCTAAAATTCATCTTCTTTACAATCTCGTCTATTTTTGCATTCTTCGCAATTCATACTTGATATTTCTATTTATCCTTACGATTTGTATTAAGCTACACCACATATCCTGAACTGCGTACAAATTTAACTCTATCCATTTTTCAGGTAAACAGTTTGGCACACACCGTGGAGCTAAGGATAACAGTGGTTATTTGATACGAATCTGCAAAAACACACCGTTGTGTTTTGCGCTTGTTTCCGAAAATATATTGGATTTCGGATTAGCAACAACTAACTACCAGTCAAATGGCCACACCGATCGACAACGAAACCGGTCTTCAAGATGAGAACAATAACTTGACACCCAGTACTGAAAGACCACTTGTCAACGCCGTTGGAGCCCGAATCGGAGCTCACCGATAGATATCAATTCGCATGTGGACATTGAGGTGAACCTACATTCTGAACCCGAAAATGGCATTCATGGTGGCACTTGGTCTGCAGTTCGAGATACCCATAACGTCGAGGAAAACAGTGTCAGCTTGCGTATGATTTTCGAAATGTTACAAGCTCAACAGGCAGCAATAGCTCAGTGGCAGAGCCAAACCCAGCTACAAAGCAGGCCGGAGCCCAATCCACCTCGAGAAATCACCCACAGAACGGAGCCAGCCATAGTGAAGTCAAATGTACAATAATCAGGGACTACTCCCGAAATTGCTAAATTGTTCGAAGAACTCACAAAGCGAGTCGAAGCCAACGATAAAAAAGTAGAAACATATAACTCCAAGGTCGATCAGATCCCGGGAGCTCCACCAATGATAAAAGGGTTGGATTCAAAACAATTCGTGCAAAAACCTTTTCCCTTGAGCGCAGCCCCAAAAAATTCCGTATAGCCGAAATTTTCAAATATAACGGAACGACCGATCCCAACGAGCACGTCACTTCTTACACATGTGCTATCAAGGGCAATAATTTAGAAGACGATAAAATCGAATCTGTGTTGTTAAAAAAATTTGGAGAGACCCTCTCAAAGGGAGCAATGATTTGGTATCACAACCTACCACCAAATTCCATCGACTCGTTCGCCATGTTAGAAGATTCTTTTGTGAAAGCACATGTCGGTGCTATAAAAGTCGCAACAAGGAAATCGGACCTCTTCAAGGTAAGACAAAAGGATAACGAGATGCTGAGGGAGTTTGTATCTCGTTTTCAAATGGAACGAATGGATCTGCCACCAGTCACAGACGATTGGGTTGTTCAGGCTTTCACTCAAGGTTTGAACGAACGAAGTTCGACGGCTTCACGGCGGTTAAAGCATAACCTGATTGAATAACCAGCCATCATGTGGGCCGACGTGCACAATCGGTACCAATCAAAAATTAGGGTCGAAGATGATCAATTGGGGTCTGAACCCGCTGTTAGAAGGGATATTAATCGAGAACAAGGTCCGATCGGGGATCGATACCGACCGTACAACGGAAATCGCAGAGTCAGTGAATCGAGACATAACCCCGGGCAAAATAACAAAAAAAATGATCAAGGTCAAGGGTCCCGGGGGCTGATGAACAGAACTAGGTTCGATAGGCCTGCCGGATCTAAGGAAGCGTCTCGGTTATCGAAATATAACTTCATCATTGATGCATCCGCCATCATGTAGTCTATCGGACGCATCAAAGACACTAAATGGCCTCGACCCATGTAGACCGATCCTGCACAGAGGAATCCCAATCAAATATGCGAATATCATGGCACCCATGGCCACAGAACGGAAGATTTCAGGCAACTAAAAGAGAAAGTAGCCCAATTATTCAACAAAAGGGCACTTTCGAGAATTTTTAAGTGATAGGGCGAAGAACCATTTTAAAAACAGGGATTTCGGCAAGCAAAACGAACAAGAAGAACCACAACACATAATTCACATGATCATCGGTGGTGCCAGTACCCCTCAGGGGTCGGTGCTTAAATGCACTAAGACATCGATTGTGAGGGAAAAGCGATCTCGAACTCAAGATTACATACCCATAGGAACTTTTTCCTTCAATAATGAAGATGCAGAAGGAGTCATACAACCTCATAACGATGCACTGGTAATATCCGTACTCATGAACAAAACTAAAGTTAAGTGTGTGTTGATTGATCCAGGTAGCTCGGCCAACATCATCAGATTGAAGGTCGTAGAATAGCTCGGCCTGCAGGACTAGATCGTACCCGCAACCCTGGTTCTAAACGGATTCAATATGGCATGTGAAACCACCAAATATGAGATAATTCTATCGATAAACATGGCCGAACCATCCAGGAAACGAAGTTCCACGTGATCGAAGGCGATATGAGATACAACACCCTTTTCGAAAGGACATGGATCCACAACATGAGAGTTGTACCTTCGACCCTACACCAGGTCCTTAAATTCCCAACATCGAGAGGAGTCAAAACAGTGTAGGGAGAACAACTAGCCTAAAAATAAATATTCATCGTCGAGGAAGCGAAACCGATATCCTCGCCTTCGCCAGTAAAGGGATCGGGCTCAGAAGAGGAACGAGATACCAAATAGCAATCACAGACATAGACTTTGACCCAACCAGATAACCAGAAGAACGAAGAAGATGATGATCAGAGGAACCCTCGATCCTTCGTGATTCCCGATGATTCCGATGCTACCAAATCAACGATTGAGGAATTGGAGCAAGTCACACTAATCGAGCACTGGCCCGAACGGAAGGTATACCTGGGAACGGGGTTGAGCCCCGAACTTAGGAAGAAACTTATTAAAATTCTTATCGATAACATTGATTGCTTTGCCTGGTCCCATTTAGATATAACAGGGATCCCACCAGACATAATGACGCATCAGCTAAGCTTGGACCCTAGGTTTAAACTGGTGAAGCAATAGAGAAGACCCCAGTCCGAGGTAAAGCACGCATTCATAAAGGATGAGGTAACCAAAATTCTCAAGATAGGGTCCATTTGGGAGGTGAAATATCCCGAATGGTTAGCCCATGTAGTTGTAGTGCCTAAAAAAGGGAACAAACTTAGAATGTGTGTGGATTATAAAGATTTGAACAAAGCATGCCCCAAAGATTCCTTTCCGCTGCCAACGTTGATCGCATGATCGATGCCACGGCCGGCCACGAGATCCTCACTTTTCTCAATGCCTATTCCATGTATAATCAAATCTAGATGAACCCGGAAGACCAGGAAAAAACTTCACTTGTCACCAAATATGGAATATATTGTTATAATGTGATGCCCTTCGGGCTAAAAACGCAGGAGCTACTTACCAACGCCTAGTAAATAAAATGTTCGAAGAACAAATAGGTAAATCAATGGAAGTTTATATTGATGACATGCTAATTAAGTCCCTGCGCGCAGATGACCATTTGACTCATTTGCAGGAAATGTTCGAGATTTTGAGAAAATACAACATGAAGCTCAACCCCGAAAAATGTGCTTTCCGGGTCGGTTCGGGCAAGTTCCTCGGCTTTATGGTGTCAAATCGGGGAATCGAGATTAACCCCGATAAAATCAAGGCCATCTAAGACATCACCATCGTGGACAGTGTGAAAGCTGTACAGAGGCTAACGGGACGGATTGCAGCCTTAGGCCGATTCATTTCGAGATCGTCAGATCGAAGTCACAAATTTTTCTCTCTACTCAAAAAAAAGAACGATTTCGCTTGGACCCCAGAATGCCAACAGGAACTAGAGGAACTAAAACGATATCTATCGAGCCCACCACTACTTCATATTCCAAAAACATACAAAAAACTCTGCTTGTACGTGGCAGCATCGGAAATCGCAGTAAGCGGTGTCCTAGTTCGAAAAGAGCAAGGTACGCAATTTACCATTTATTATATAAGTCGGACCTTAGGAGAAGCAGAAACTAGATATCCACACCAAGAAAAATTAGAACTTGCATTGATAAGCGCCTCTAGAAAGTTAAGACCGTACTTTTAATGTCACCCCATATGCGTATTAACCACTTACCCGCTTCGTAATATTTTGCACAAGTCCGAACTATCAGGCCGATTGGCCAAATGGGCCTTCGAACTCAGTGGGTACGATATCGAATATCAACCTCGTACGGCCATCAAGTCTCAAATTTTAGTAGACTTCGTGGCCGATTTCACGCCAACCCTCGTACCCGAAGTAGAAAAAGAACTCTTGTTGAAATTGGGTACGTCATCGGGGGTATGGACCCTTTTTACGGACGGGGCTTCGAAGGTGAAGGGGTCCGGTCTAGGCAAAGCTTTAAAGCCACCCACGGGTAATACTATTAGGCAATCTATCAAAACTACCAGATTGACTAACAACGAGGCCGAGTATGAGGCCATGATTGCAGGTCTCGAGCTAGCTAAAAGCTTGGGAGCAGAAGTCATTGAAGCCAAGTGTGACTCTTTCCTGGTGGTAAATCAAGTAAACAAAACCTTCGATGTTCGAGAAGATAGAATGCAAAGGTATTTTGACAAACTGCAGGTCACTTTGCACCATTTCAGAGAATGGACTTTACAGCATGTTCCACGAGAGCAAAACAGTGAGGCTGATGCACTTACGAATTTGGGATCATCGGTCGAGGAAGGTGACTTGAACTCGGGGACTGTCGTTCAACTCTCTAGATCCGTGATCGAAGAAGGTTATCCCGAGATAAATTCTAAAAGCTTAACCTGGGATTGGAGGAATAAGTATATTGAATACTTAAAGAACGGAAAGCTCCCATCGGACCCTAAAGATTCGAGGGCCTTACGGACTAAAGCTGCTCGATTCACGTTGGCTTCAGATGGAACGCTATACCGAAGGACATTCAATGGACCATTGGCAGTATGCTTAGGTCCGGGAGATACCGATTACATCCTACGTGAGGTGCACGATGGCACTTGTGGGAATCACTCTGGTGCCAATTCATTAGTCCGAAAAATAATCAGGGCAGGATATTATTGGATCGATATGGGCAAAGGTGCAAAGGAGTTTGTTCGAAAATGTGACAAATGTCAAAGGTTTGCACCAATGATCCATCAAACCGGAGAGAAACTTCACTCAGTCCTATCCTCATGGCCATTCATGAAATGGGGAATGGATATCGCCGGCCCTCTGCCATTGACCCCAGGTAAAGCTAAATTTATTTTATTTATGACTGACTATTTCTCTAAATGGGTTGAAGCATAGGCGTTCTAGAAAGTAAGAGAGAAAGAGGTTATAGACTTTATCTGGGATCATATTGTATGTCGATTTGGGATACCCGCCGAAATAGTGTGTGACAATGGGAAACAATTTGTCGGTAGCAAAGTGACAAAATTCTTCGAAGACCACAAAATAAGAAAGATATTATCAACACCGTATCACCCCAGTGGGAACGGACAAGCTGAATCAACGAACAAAACTATCATTCAAAACCTAAAGAAGAGGCTGAACGACGCTAAAGGAAAATGGAGAGAAATCCTACCCGAAGTCCTTTGGGCATATCGAACAACATCAAAATCTAGTACAGGGACAACCCTGTTCTCCTTAGTATATGGCTCTGAAGACTTGATACCAGTCGAAGTCAGCGAACCCAGTGCCAGATTTTGATATGCAACTGAAGAATCAAATAACGAGGCTATGAACACTAGCCTTGAATTATCGGACAAAAAATGAGAAGCTACTCTTGTCCAATGATGGCCGCCCAAAAGCAACGAATCGAAAGATACTATAATTGAAGGACCAAGCTCCACCATTTTAAGCCCGGGGACTTAGTGCTAAGGAAAGTCACCCTCAATACCCGAAATCAAAAAGAAGGAAAAATAGGACCGAATTGGGAAGGACCATACAGGTTATCGAAAACGTCAGAAAGGGATCATACAAGCTCGGCATTATAAACGGCAAACAACTATCAAGCAATTGGAATGTGTCGCATCTAAAACGATACTACTGCTAAGGTACGACCCTCCCATATTCGTTTACATTTCAAAACTAACCCCTGCAGAAGTCCGATCAGTAGCTAAGATGGATCCTTCAATACGAAGCCTTAGGTCTGAAAGCACGCGTTGTACTCTTTTTCCCTTAGACCGGTTTTATCCCAAATGAGTTTTTCGGCAAGGCTTTTAATGAGGCAACCAATGGTCGTGCTGTACTTGGAAACAATATGACAGTATCCGAGGCCTCTTTACAATCGACCTCAAATACTGGGGGGCATTAGCCCCTCAAATATATCAAGTTCTGATGCAAGGAAGTTATTTCGCAACAACGGGGTTCCAATAGGAAAAGTTATAAGAGCCAAATGGTCAAAACGAACCATGCTCATGTAGTTGGCCCGAGCCCTAACGCAAAACATGAACGCATGCATAATGACTTGCAAAGAAAGTTCTCCTCTTTGCCGATATCTTATATCCAAGAAAAGTTCCTCTATTTTGAGATTTATTATGCAAACAGAATTAAGATAAATCTCCGAGTCCGAGTAAGCATTCACTCGACTACTAAGCCTACGGGCTACATTACTTCGAGTTCGAATAATAACTCGCCCACTAAGCCAACGGGCTATATTACTTCGAGTTAGAAACATTCGCTCGACCACTAAGCCTACGGGCTACTTTTATTTCGAGTTCGAGCAAGCACTCACTCGACCATTATGCCTACAAGCTACATTATTTCGAGTTCGAAACATTCACTCGACCAATAAGCCTACATGCTACTTTTATTTCGAGTTCGAGAAAGCACTCACTCGACCATTACCCCTACGGGCTACATTATTTCGAGTTCGAAACAATCACTCGACCACTAAGCCTATGGGCTACATTACTTCGAGTTCGAAACATTCACTTGACCACTAAGCCACGGGCTATTTTTATTTCGAGTTCGAACAAGCACTCACTCGACCATTACGCCTACGGGCTACATTACTTCGAGTTTGAATCATTAACTCGATTACTAAGCCTACGGGCTATTGTTATTTCGAATTCAAGCAAGCACTCACTCAACCATCACGCCTATGGGCTACATTATTTCGAGTTCGAATCATTCACTCGACTACTAAGCCACGAGCTATTTTTATTTCGAGTTCGAGCAAGCACTCACTCGACCATTACGCCTACGGGCTACATTACTTCGAGTTTGAATCATTCACTCGGCCTAAGCCTACGGGCTATTTTTATTTCGAGTTCAAGCAAGCACTCACTCGATCATTATGCCTACGGGCTATATTACTTCGAGTTCGAATCATTCACTCGACTACTAAGCCTAAGGGCTACATCACTTCAAGTTTGAATAAGCGCTCACTCGATTACAAAGGCTACGAAGTCCAAATTTGATCAAATTGCCTAAATCCTTGTGAAAATATTCATAAGGCGTGAATAAAGTCTTCATAAGACAGGAAACAAAACAGAAGCAAGTCAGCAAAAAAGGGGATATTTTTATATACAAAATTGTTTAAATGATTGATTATAACGTAAAAATTAAGGACGAAGCTTCCTGGTCATCCCCAGGAGCGGTCTCTTCTCTATCGGGCTCCCCCATTCTCGGATCCGCTCTTATTCCCATCGTCATCATCATTGACATCATCATCATCATCAAAAACCAAGGCTTCAGCATCGACTTCGAGTTCTTTGGCCCTTTTTATCTCTTCAGCGACGTCGAAACCTCGAGCATGGATCTCCTCAAGGGTCTCCCTCCGAGATCGGCACTTAGCAAGTTCAGTGACCCAATGTGCTCGAGTATCGGCGGTCTCGGCTGCCTCTCTTGCTTGGACTTGGGCAGCTTCAGCATCGGACCGATAGACGGGCCACGAGTGCATCCGCATTGGCCTTTGCCTTTTTGGCGTCAGATTCGGCCTTGGCAAGTACAGAGGCCAACCGAGCCTCGAGCTCCTCTATTCTTCTTGTTTGGACCGAGCTTTTCTCCTTTATTTTTTGAAGTTGGTTTTTGGCCGATGACAATTGGGCTCGAGCAGTTTCTTTCTCTGCAGCAAAATGGTCCATTCCTTCTTTCCACTTCAAAGACTCCACTCTTATCACATAGACTTCTTTACGGAGTTTCCCGATCATCTTGATTTTCTGCTGCAGTTGTGAGACCGAAATATTAGCCATTGTTCCTGTATCAAGCCCATAGATGTTTAAAAGCATTATTACCTGCTCGGATAGATCGATCTGATCTTGGTGAGCCATGGCCAACTCAGCTTGGAGGTCTTTTATTTCCTCTCCCCTTTAGCCCAAAAGGAGCTTTAAGGAGTTCCTCTCCTCCGTAACTCATTGAAGCTCATCCTCGTATCAACGTAGCTCGGTTGGGGATCGAGAACATGATTCTCGGTGAACTATTGTGGCCTGCAAAGAAAGAAGAAATGAAGTCAGAAAAGAAAAGCAAACTTAAAGTTAACGCCATATGATTTAAGGCCTACCTGATTCAAAGCCTGCTGCACTCCGTGAAAAAGATTTGATGCGTCACTTGTACTGGCGGTGTCTTCGACGCTGATAAACAGGTCACGAAAAGGATCCTCTCCATCATGAGGCCTATCTAATTCGAGAGCCCCCAGATCTTGGGCTTCCCAAATCGCCCCTGCGAAAAAAGCAGGGAAGGTGGGCGAGCCTTCAATTGCTACTGCCCCAAATGAGTTATCTGGGGCATTCTCTTTGGTTCGAAAAGATTCGGGAAGAGCCCCTTCAGACATATCCCCCATTCGTTGGCTTCGATGGGAAACATCTTCGATTTCCAGCAACTCGGGGACTCTGCCCGAATCTCTCTCCGATATATCCTCAGTTCGAGGCGGAGCCTTATGAACCACCATCGATCCAACTGCCTGTGGAGCGTCGATGGTCTTCTTTGTTCGGGCCGCTAGAGCAGACCCGTCGTTCTCTTCTTCTTCCTCTTCTTCATCCCTCAGACACAGAACTGATTCTATGGTCAAAGGAACAACATTCTTGTTCGGCTTACGAGCCGTCCTCTTCTTCGATTTTTGATCTTTGAGGATGGGGACTCTTTTCCTCTTATTATCTTTCATCGGCTTTGGGACAGAGGCCGAAGCCTCCTCCTCGACAGACGAAGGCCTCAAAACCACATCCTTGCCCACACCTGTATACAAAATATTTTACTGAAGTATGTGAAAAACATCTTATTTGAATTACCAAAAGATACGAGAGAGGTGCTCACTGTGATTTTTGGCCTCCCATCGGCCCTTTAACAAGTCGCGCCGTGAGCGCTCGCATATGAGGAGGTCGAAACCTGATCACGTACCCAGTTCTTGAGATCGGGCACTGCGCTGGGCATCCAGAGAACCACTGCATCACAAAAGGGGAATATTGGTGAGAAAAGGAATGAAAGAACAACATAATAGGAGATAACAACAGAATTATACTTACGCTTCATGTTCCACTCCTCGGGAAAAGGCATCTTTTCGGTTGGGATCAGGTCCAAAGTCCTCACTCGAACGAACCGGCCCATCCCACCTCGATCCTTATCCTCGTCTATACTTGAGAACAAAGCCTTGGCAGCTCGACGTTAGAGTTTTATTAACCTTCCTCGAAAAAGGCGAGGACGGTATAATCGGACAAGATGATCGAGGGTGAAAGGCATCCCCTCTATTTTACTCACAAAATATCAGATCAAAATAACGATCCGCTAAAAGGAAGGATGTATCTGTCCTACGGTTATTAAGTATTTACGGCAAAAATCTATGATAACAGGGTCGAGGGGACCTAACGTGAAAGGGTAAGTATACACGCTTAAAAACTCTCTCACGTGAGTAGCAATCCTCTTCAGGAGACGGCACTACCACCTCTTTATTCTCCCAGTTATAATTTTTTTTTATCCGCTCGAGGTTCTCTCGGGCTATCGAACAAATATATCTCGATAGGGCTCACATCTGTCTTACTGTCACGACCCAAAATCCCTACCCGTTGTAATGGCTAACACATCGGCTAGGCAAGACGAAACATGACAACGAAGGCAACAGAAAAACAGAAATTTATACAAATAGCATACGTCTGAGGTCTCAACACAATAAAACTGCTAATACAAAGTAAATTCCCAGAAACTGATAAGTACGGAGTCATGAGCATCTACAACGGAATACAATTCTTAAAATGAACAATAAATACACTGTCCGAAATGTAACAACAGTATGAAAAGAAAAGACAAGTCAAACTACGACCAAGGATGCAGCTCTACCTCGCCTCTAGCAGATAGTCCAATAAGCAAGCCTACTGATGATAATTGGTCCCCACGCCTAGATCTGCACAATTAAGTGCAGAGTGTAGTATAAGTACAACAGACCCAATGTACTCAATAAGTATCGTAAATAAATACGGCAAGGTAAGAGAAGCACAAATTATTAATGATACTAGCTATCACCTGTGTAGTTTCATCCTTTAAACCGGTACAGAATAATATTGAAACCAAATCATCAAGTTTAGTAAGAAAACTTCCGTGTGTGTATGTGTACAATTTCTCAAATACCTTGCTCAAACAATATCTTGGCATATATAGATGATATGTAGTTAAATCAGATAATGATCAAGGAAATTGCAAGTAAAGATGGAATTCAAAATCCACAAAACACTGGCCAGATTTCACACTTTTCCATATCCGTACCAAACCACTGATCACTTCCTCAATAACCGCGTGTACACCATCAAGAGAGAAACATGAGAGGGTGACCCTAGGGGAATGGATCTGTATCCACACGATGCACAGACAACTCACGTGCTAATAATAGTGCCCGCACGGACAACTCACATGTTGCACGGACAACCCACGTGCTAATAACATCAATATCTGGATCCGTACGGACTACTCACGTGCCAACAAACACAATCCGCCTGGCGTGGTCACAGGCACATCAACACAATCTGCCCGGCGTGGTCACAGGCACGCAGTCCATTCGTATCATACATGAGCAAATAAACAAGTATACATGTATGAAATGAGTGAATAACAAATCCCATGCTCCTAGACTGGTATAAACTACATGCTAAAGTGTAGGCCTGTGCAAGTGTACTATCATAGCTCAAATCGGCAATTTCATCAAAGAATAACAGTTATCGGTTCATTTGGGTATTAAGCCCATATGTAGCCTTAAACTTGGCTCAAATAGTTCACAACAATGTTAAAAACATGCGAAGCATCATAACTTAAGGTTTAACAGTCGAATTCTAGGTTTATAAGAGCCTGAGCACAACTCGAACATGAATAAATGACCCCGGTGTTCGCATATGGGTTCAACCCCACGCATGTGTGCACCCAATAGCACGTAGCTATCACAATAATTCTTGCAACTAGTGCCTCAACCTAGTTTAGATAAGCTACTTACCTTAAGCAAATCTAATCACTCTGCTAGCAAGCCCTTCCCACGCGTATCAATCTATGAAAGGCTTGAATCTAGCCATAAATAACGTAATACTATCAATAAAAAGTTATAGGAATTGATTCCAAATGATAAAGCTAAGATCCTTAACCAAAGTCAAAAAGTCAACCCCGAGCCCACATCTCGGAACTCAAATTAATTTATAAAATCCGATCACCCATTCGATAACGAGTCCAACCATATTAAAATTATTCAAATCCGACCTCAAATCGCCTTTCAAATCATCACAATACATTCGATGAAGTTTTCACAAATATTTCCCAACTTTTCCAACTCAAAACACCAATTAAATGGTAAAAACAATGATGGGTTCATGTAAAATAATCAAATCCGAGTTATAATCACTTATCCCAATCGATTCCTTGAAAATCCCTCTTAAAATCACCACAAACCGAGCTCTCTAAGTCCAAAAGATGAAGAATGAAATAAAACCATCGCTTTTGAAATTTAACATTGCTGCCTAGTTATTGGCTTTCGTGATCGCGGACAAACAATCGCGATCGTGGAGAACAAACTCTCCCCAGCTCACAAAACCTCCTTCGCGATTGCAAGAGCTCAGACACGAACGTGGAGAACAACCCTCCCAAGCTTATGCGATCGCGTTCCACGACATGCGAACGCGAAGAACATCGCGCGCCCTCCCCCCCAGGTGCCTCACTTTCCTTATATGTGAACGCGATCCACTGTACGCGTTCACAAAGCACAAGTTCATCAACTTCTGTGATCGCACCCCTTACTTCGCAAACGCGAAGAGTAAAATCCCAGCAGTCCACAAAGACCCTTCGCGATCGTGAACCTTTCCTCGCGATCGCGATGAAGGAAACTAGAATGCATAAACCAGCAATCCCATTTCAAGAACAATTGGTCTGAACTCAATTCGAAACACATCCGGGGGCCCCAGGACCCCGTCCGAACATTCCAACAAGTCCCAAAATCTGATACGAACTCGCTCGAAATTTCAAATCACATCAAACAACTCTAAAACCATGAATCGCATCTCGATTCAAGCCTAAGGAATTCATGAACTTCTAGTTTTTAAAACTAATGCCGAAATAGACCTCAAATTTTGCACACAAGTCTTAATTGACACAAATGGGCCTATTCCAACTTCTGGAACCCATATCTGAACCCGATAACAATAAAGTTAACTCTCGGTCAAACGTCTCAACTTTTCAAACCTTCAACTTTCCAACTTTCGCCAATTCAAGCCAAAACGACCTACGGACATCCAAATCGATATCCGGACACACTCCTAAGTCTAAAATTACCATACAGAACTATTAGAACCAACAAAACTCTATTCCGGAGTTATTTACACATAATTTAATATCCAGTTAACTCTTTCAACTTAAGCTTCCAACCTTGGGACTAAGTGTCCCAATTCATTCCGAAATATCCCCGGAACCAAAGCAACCACCCTGAAAAGTCAAATAACAACAAACGAAGATAGAATAGGCAATAAATAGGGGAATGGGGCTACAATACTCAAAACGACCGGCCGGGTCGTCACATTCTCCCCCTCTTAAACAAATGTTCATCCTCGAACGGGTCTGGAATCATACCTGGAGTATCAAATAGGTGTCGATAGTTGATCTGCATCTCGTGCTCGGTCTCCAAGGTAGCCTCCTCGACTGACTGACCTCTGCACTGCACCTTCACTGAAGCTATATTCTTTGACCTCAACTTTCGAACCTGCCGATCCATAATGGCCACCGGCTCCACATGATAAGTCAAATCCCCATCTAACTGAACTGTGCTGAACTCCAAAATATGAGATGGATCACCAAAATACTTCCGGAGCATGGAAACATGAAACACTGGATGAACACCCGATAGACTAGGTGGCAATGCAATCTTGTAAGCCATCTCTCCAATCCTCTCAAGCACCTCAAAAGGGCCAATATACTGTGGGCTCAACTTGTCCTTCTTCCGTAATCTCATGAAACCCTTCATAGGGGAAACTCTGAGCAGTACCTTCTCCCCCACCATGTAAGAAACATCACAAACCTTCCGATCGACGTAACTCTTCTTTCTAGACTATGCCATGCGAAGCCGATCCTGAATCAAATTAAACTTTTCCAAAGCATCCTGAACCAAGTCAGTACCCAATAGCCTAGCCTCACCCGGCTCAAGCCAACCAACCGGAGACCGACACCGCCTCCCATACAAGGCCTCATACGGAGTCATCTGAATACTCGATTGGTAGCTGTTGTTGTAGGCAAACTCTACAAGTGGCAGAAACTGATCCTAAGAACCCCCGAAATCCATGACGCAAGCGTGTAACATGCCCTCCAATATCTAAATAGTGCTCTCGGACTGTCTGTCAGTCTGGGGGTGCAATGTTGTACTCAACTCAACTAGTGTGTCTAACTCTCGCTGCACTACTTTCCAAATATGCGATGTGAACTGCGTGCCTCGACCTGAAATAATTGACACCGGCACACCATGAAGGTGAACAATCTCGCGGATATAGATCTCAGCCAACCGCTCCGAAGAATAGGTAGTCCTAGCTGAAATTAAATGTGCGGACTTCGTCAGTCGGTCAACAATCACCCAAATAGCATTAAACTTCCTCAAAGTCCGTGGGAGCCCAACTTCGAAGTCCATGGTGATATGCTCCCATTTTCACTTAGGAATCTCAAGCCTTTAAAGCAAATCGCTCAGCCGCCGATGCTCGTACTTCACCTATTGACAATTCAAGCACCGAGCTACAAACTCCACTATATCTTTCTTTACTTGAAAATAAATTTATTTATAAATGGAGCGATATATAAGTTCAATGAACTCATATAGTTTGTTTGATATATTTTTTTCTTTAAATGTTTTATAGTTGAAGTCTAACAGAAAAGCGTATAAATATTTTTCTTACTCCAATACTGTTTAGAGCACAGTGCTATTGAGCTGACATGAACATTAGCATATTAGAGTGTGTTGGACAATTAGCTAAATGGTATAAAAGATGCACAACTGCAGCCTCTGGCGTGGCAGTTATCGATATTTTGTCTTATAATTTAATAAACTCACAGTGGAGGTTTGCATAGTAGTAGCTGAAACGGATAATATTTTGTCGTCAACAACTGCAAGATTCAATAATGAAGGTGAGTCCGATGAACTTTTCAAAGTGTATGCCATTAGCATTTGTTTATTGTCCTTTTCCCTGTAATTGGCACAGTAAATATCATGAATTTATTTTTTGATATAAGTAACAACAGTTAAATGATGATGTAATTCAGTTTAAACGTAGTTTGTATTGTACCAATTCCGTAATTCAGTTGCTTCCACATATAGGGTATTTATTAAGATTGTCGAGTTGTATCTTGTTGCCAAACGAGAAACTGTGTTTGTAAATTTTGTTAGTAAACAAAGTGAAATCGTTATTCATATGTAGAAAAATTGACGAGCATGATCTTACCACCACGGTATTTGGTGATATCTATTTGCTTCGTAACAATAACCGGGTATTCTTGCAGTTGCCTGACTTGCCTCACTAACTCAGTTCCTTCATTGTTTGCCAAGTCTTCCCATATAGTGAAGAAAATAGGTTTTTTCTTGTATATTTATGAGTATCAGCTAGACATTTTCTTATGTAATAGAAGATTAAATGACTTTCCCGTTGTCCATAATTATAGCCTCTTGAAATCTCTTAGTTGGATCGGTGGTGTATTGCATTGCCCCACAGTTTGCCATAACAACTAGTAGATCTATTATTATGAATAAAAAACAAATGTAGGTAAAACCAGTATTTTAGGATCCACCATGAGTTTCAAGTAATAAAGTTGTTGTAAGACATAGACTAATTTGAAAGATACCAAATTCAACACCGCGTCAATTTAGTCTTTCAAGGTATTTAATGCATGTCAGACGGTGGTCGGCCACCGCTGATACTGAACCATCATTGCTTAAACCTATAAATAACCCTTCCTTTTATCATTTATCACTTTTACATCTTCAATCTTCCAAATTTTCCAATTTCTTTTTCGTATTCTCTAAGCTTATTCGCAAATCTGTGATTCCTCTTTGCAAAATTCTTCTTCCAAATTACCAAATCTTTGTCACCTTTTTTAAATCCAAAATGGTGAAGACATCCAAAACCGTCCCCCAAAAAAGAAAAAGCTTCTTCTTCCCAATCCGCCGTCGATTTCTAACTTTGGCAGTTGAAATGAGGTATGTCTCGAAAAGTTCAAACAACTTATCACATTGTCACGACCCCCAATTTCCCTTCGTAGGATGTCGTGACGGCACCTAGTCTCTAAGACTAGGTAAGCCTAACACTTCCTGAATTAATAAAAAAATTTAACCAACAACTATGAATTTTGATATGGAAATTTCCATACAAGCCAACAATCCCAAAACCGGTAGTACAAGTCATAAGCTCTACATAGTTTGCTAGAAAAATCACTAAATACAACTGTTTCAGAATAGAAATAAACAATACAGGTACAATATCAGAAGGTGACTCCAAGGCCTGCGAACGTGACGACAGGTTTACCTTAAGTCTCCACGGCAAAACCCGAACAGCTAGCTATTGATCAACCAACTCTGAAATACCTGGATCTGCACAAAAATATGCAGAAAGCGTAGCATGAGTACACCACAGCGGTACCCAGTAAGTATCAAGACTAACCTCGATAGAGTAGTGACGAGGGACAGTCAAGACACCTACTGGACTAAACAACCTGAACAAGTATGAAGGCGAACTAACGGGAAAACAATGTTAATATAAAGCTAAGCATGGTAAGGAAGACAAAACAATACTCGCAATGAAACACTAGAAACAACAATTAGCAACAAGAAGCAAACGGATAGTAATGTTGTAGAGTAAGTTGGACACAGTCTAAGTCCGATGAAACCAAATAAAGAAAAACAAGTAACAACTCAACAAGAACAACCGCTTTTACACCAGATCTATTCAGGAATTTCCACGAGGTACCAAACCTCATAATCACAAATCACGGGTCCCAATTCTTGAACCCTAATCACTTGGCCTCATGTGCCCATATTACAAATTCATAACCGCACGAATGACTCACATGCCAAGAAAGTGACAATAGCTAATATCCGCATGGACCACTCACGTGCCAATAATAAAAATGACTCATGACTGCACGGGCAACTCTCGTGCCAACAGGATAACTCTCACACATAAGGCGAGTACACGGGAGTACATGTAAATGGTCAATAATATCAGGATTCATCTTCTTAACCGATATGGGTGATTTATTAACGTGTATGCTTGTGCAAGTGTTCTACCACAATTTTAGTCAACAAGTAAGAGTAGAGACAATGAATGGCACACAAGAAATGATCAGCACCAAATGTATACGGTATAACTCACACAAGGTAGGCACACCACTACATAAATAACAATAATAGCAATGCACTCAGGCCATCACAAGTCATCAAAAATCATTTTCCGATATAGCCCACCTTGTCTTGCCACGTGCGCCATAATAAAGTAAATGCACGCCTTGTCTCACCGCACGTGCATAATAATATTCTCACCTTGTATCGCCACATGCGCAAACCCACATATATAGCCCGCCTTGTCACGTCGCATGTGCAAATATCAATAATAATAATAGCACGGACAACTCACGTGCGAACACCCCAACAATCCTCTCAACAATACCATATGTCCCAAAACATAACAACATAATAAAATGACTTTCACAACATGTGCCCATATGACGCAATATTTTCTCAAAACAGTTTCAATACCATAACCCCGCATAGCCCTCGGCTCAACAATACTGGGTACAACAGCAGTAACAACAATAACACGAGAATACGTCAAGTAAATCAAATCAAGAACTTCAAAACACAAAGAAACGAATGAACGAGCTCACAATGAAAGAGATAACAGAGAATAATGGTTTCAACAAGAATATCTCAACAAAGGGAGAGGTAGCGCGCAACAATGATTTCCGCATAAGTACAACTTTACGGTAAAAGAGATAGCACGAATTAATGATTCTAAATAAGGATAAAACAATAAAAGAGATAACAAAACTTTAATTAAGATTGAGCTATTACAGAAAAGATACTAATAAATTCAATTAAGGATAAGCAATTACGGAAAAGATATTAATAAATTCAACTAAGGATAAGCAATTACAAAAAAGATAATAATGACTTCAATTAAGGATAAGATATTACGGAAAAGATAGCATGGCAATAAAAGAGGCAACATCTTCAATTAAGGCACATAAGCGTTTTATTGGCAACAAGGGTAAAACATGAATCAATTAATTTCAAATAAGACACGTAAGGGTAAATTTAGTAAATGAGGGATTTAACATACTAAAACAACTTCACATCTAATGAACATAAGAACCTAAGATCCCTAAACGATCAAATTTCCATAAATAAGCGCTAGTACGTACTCGTCACCTTGCGTACACGGCCTTCACATGACACAATTAGAACAAATGACTCAAATTCTAAGGGGTTGTCCCCTCCCCCCCCCCCTCCAAAGTTAGAAAAGATACTTGCCTCAAAGAAGCTAGATCGTTACACTAAAATGACCTTCTCGAGTGAAACAACCTCTGGACGGCTCAAATATTGCCAAAATAACTTCAAATCATAAATAAAACTCATAGAAGAAGATTCTGGATAATAAAGCTTCAATCTTTAACAAAAACTAAAAAGTCAACCTCGGGCATGCACCTCAGAACCCGACAAAATTCACAAAATTCGAACACCCATTCGATTACGAGTCCAACCATACTAATTTCATTTAACTCCAACTCCGAATCGATACTCAAAACCCAATTATTCTCTTTAGAAATATTTTTGATAAAACAAAACCCCAATTCTCCAATCAAAATATGGATTAATTCAAAAATGAACTTTTATAATCATACTAAAATAAAAAAAATTGTAGTTTGATACTGACCCCCATGAAAATACTAGAAGAACGCCGTGAAAGTCACCTCAATCGGAGCTCTAGAACTCACGATATGCTCAGAATACTAAATAAACGCGGTCTGATTTTTTAATACAGAGGGAATTTCGCTTCTGCAACCAAAACTCCGCACCTGCGGTCTGCCAGCTGTAATTTCCGCATTTACGAACCATTTTCGCACATACGGGGTTGCAGATGCGGACCAGACCAAACTTCGCATCTGCGAAGCACCAGCACCATCTCTCTTCTCTGACACTAAAATGAGCATAACTCCCTCAAACGATATCCAAATTCGACGATTTTTTTTTTGCTATTGCTCCGTAATTATGATACGGATCTAATGCTTCACAAAACAGAAATTGGAGCTCATTTGCTTAATTTGGTACTATTTATTCATGAAGAAACGACGTCGAAACATCAAAAAACGAGCGCAACACAACACAAACGTATCTGAAACTCACCCGAGCCCCTCGGGACCCCGTCCGAACATACCAATAAGTCCCAAAACCTAACGCAGTCCTGCTCGAGGCCTCAAATCACATCAAACAACATCAAAACTATGAATCATACCTCAAATCGAACTTAATGAACTTATGAACTTTCAACTTCTACAACTCGCGCTGAAACATATCAAATCAACCCAGAATGACGTCAAATTTTGCATGCAAGTCTCAAATGATATAACGGAGCTAATCCAACTCTCGGAATTGGAATCCGAGCCCCTTATAAAAAAGTAAACTCCCGGTTAGACCTCTTAAGCTTCTAAAACTTCAACTTTCCAATTTTCGCCAAAATGCTTCAAATTATCCTACGGCCCTCCAAATCAAAATCCAGACGCACGCCTAAGTCTAAAATAATACCATACGAAGCTATTGGAATCATCAAAACGCCATTTTGGAGTCACCTATGCAAAATTCAAACTCCGGTCATCTTTTACCATTTATGCATCTAAAACAAGAATCCTTCTTTCAAATTGATCCTGAATCATCCGAAATCCGAACTCGACGACACACGCTAGTCATAATACATAATACGAAGTTGCTCGAGACCTTAAGCCGCCGAACGGGATGCTAATTCTCAAAATGACTGGTTGGATCGTTACATTCTCCCCTTCTTAAACAAACGTTCGTCCTCGAACGTGCCAAGAACAATTTCGAAGTCATCAATCATTGTGTCAACATACCATAAATGCACCTGCGGGTGACCCCACATCACCCCAAATCAACGTAAGCCTGACAAACACCACCTCAACTGAAGATTTTCCCTTCCACCAATATCAATAGGGCTTAGAACCAAATTTCTCATCATCCGATCGTTTCCAAAAGTTCTGATTCATACATCAACACACAGTATCAGCCTCAACCAGCTGCAATAACCTATGTCTACACTCACCAGATACAAACACACGACGTAACACATTAAACATATGTCCATAACAACATCTCTGATCACAATAGTCGTCCATACTTAAACCCAGCACCGGCAATTAACCTCATATAAGCTAGAACCCTATTCCAAACTTCCACAACACCGACAACGATGCAAGAAACACGAAGACGCCATGACTATTCACTCAAATCAACAAGTCACACCCAACACCACTTGGGCACACACCTTGCAAGCTAAAACCCAATAAGCACAGCACGAATATGACTGAATATACAAGGGAACACAAGAAAGAACTATCAAACAAGCCCGACAAGCACAACTCTCAATCAGTAGCATACTATGAATTAATTCCACAAGGGAGAATCAAAGTATATGAACAAATCACAAGGATCTCATCCTAATATAACTTCACCGTAGCACGCAACCCGGTCCAAACATAACAAACCTCGTGGAAACGCGAGGATCGCATCCTCATCTCTGAATTACAAGTACATTACATATCATACCAACCGAAACCTTCCACTAATTCAATTTCCGCTAACAACACATGCTAAACTCCCACACCGGTAGAGCATCTAATTCACAAACCGTAACCAACCACCCAGAAATCATATCAAAACCTACCATAATGGGTAACAAAAAGTCATTCCTAGTCTCATAGCTCTCAATAATGAATAAAACAAAACGATAGATGCGGGCTACCACTATAGAATCTCCCAACAGAGGTAAACACATAAGCATAGTACAAAATCATGAAACTCACCCATATATGAAGCAACATAAGAAGACTCACCCTGATAAGCAGAACCGAAATAAAATACGAATGATGCTCCTCTATAATAAATAGAAACCATACTTGTACGACATCATCTGGTGCAACGGCCTCATCCCTACCGTAGAAAGCACATAAATGGTTGTGCCTCTCCTCTTGGGCGCCCTCTACCCGCCTGACCTGCACCTCAAGCTGGAAGTGTAGGGATATCAGCAACTGGAGTAGAACTCATAGCATGAATACCCCGCTGTGACAAATCTGTTCGGAGTCTGGGACAATCTCTCACCATGTGGCTGGTATATCCACACTTAAAACAACCTCTCCGTTGGCGTGGCTGTTGAAGCTATCAAACACAGGCACTTTGAGACCCATTGATTTCTGAAGCACCGCGCAAAGCCTGAAGTGCAAACTGAACTAACTGACCCATATAACCTCTACCATGGCGTACTCTGCCTCCAAAATGGGGACTAGTAGATCCTCCCAAACTGGGAGGCTAAGTCCTCTTAGCCTCCATGTCATCTCTCTACTGACCCCGCATGTCCTCTCCTTCCAGGTCTCGCATGCCCTCTAGTCGTCGAGCGGTCACTACCACCTACTGAAATTGATCATCTGACTCCAACTCCCGAGCCATGTTGAACCGGATATCATGACTGAGCCCCTCAATGAACCTACGGAGGGTAATACTTCTTGAACCTCGCAAGTCTAAGTTGTTCTTTATTAGATGATGCTACCCTAATAACGAGCTGAACTGGAACAACTGGCAGTGCCGGCACCACACCCGGAACCTGACTAATGTGAGCCCACTACTTTAAGGCGCGGGCGGCGAGAATCTGAGCTCATCCCCCGGTCTG
The DNA here is from genome assembly GCF_000715075.1 of Nicotiana tabacum. Classification (NCBI taxonomy): domain Eukaryota; kingdom Viridiplantae; phylum Streptophyta; class Magnoliopsida; order Solanales; family Solanaceae; genus Nicotiana; species Nicotiana tabacum. Next base: position 44,943,360 of record NC_134093.1, on the reverse strand, counting down.
TGAAGTAGCCGGTGCAACCGGAATCAACCCCGCCTAAGCCAATGTACCAAACATGCTCAAAAACTATTAAGGTCTCCTGAAGTCCAGGGACAACAACAGGCGCCTCCGATGCCCGTCCCCCAACATGAGCCACTGGAGGTTCCTCAACTGCTGCTCTGACAGATGCTCTAGCTGTAGCACGTGCAAAACCCAAACAACTAGCTATTGATCAACCAACTCCGAAATACCTGAATCTGCACAAAAATATGCAGAAAACGTACCATGAGTACACCACAACGGTACCTAGTAAGTATCAAGACTAAACTAGGTGGAGTAATGACGAGGGATAGTCAAGATACCAATTGGACTAAACAACCTGAACAAGTACGAAGGTGAAATAATGGGGAAACAATGTTAATATAAAGCTAAGCATGGTAAGGAAGAAAAAACAATACTCGCAATGAAACACTAGAAACAACAATTAGCAACAAGAAGCAAACGGATAGTAATGGAGTAGAATAAGTTGGACACAGTCTAAGTCCAATGAAACCAAATAAAGGAAAACAAGTAACAACTCAACAAGAACAACCGCTTTTACACCAGATCTATTCAGGAATTTTCACGAGGTACCTCATAATCACAAATCATGAGTCCCAATTCTTGAACCCTAATCACTTGACCTCTTGTTCCCACATTACAAATTCATAACCACACGGACAACTCACATGCCAAGAGAGTGACAATATCTAATATTCGCACGGACTACTCACGTGCCAACAATAACAATGACTCATGACTGCACGAACGACTCACGTGCCAACACAATAACTCTCACACAGAAGGCAAGTACACGGGAGTACATGTAAATGGTCAATAACATCAGGATTCATCTTCTTAACCGATATGGGTGATTTATTAATATGTATGCTTGTGCAAGTGTTCTACCATAATTCAAGTCAACAAGTAAGAGTAGAGACAATGAATGACACATAAGAAACGATCATCACAAAATGCACATGGTATAACTCACACAGGGTAGGCACACCACTACACAAATAACAACAATAACAATGCCCCTAGGCCATCACAAGTCATCACAAATTATTTTCCGACATAGCCCTCTTGTATCGCCACGTGCGCAATAATAAAGTAAATGTCTGCCTTGTCTCGCCACGCGCATAATAATATTCTCCCCTTGTCTTGCCACATGCGCAAACCCACATATATAGCCCACCTTGTCACGTCGCATGTGCAAATATCAATAGTAACAATAGCACAGATAACTCAAGTGCGAACACTCCAATAATCCTCTCAACAATACCACGTGTGCCAAAACATAACAACACAATAAAATAACTTTTACAACATGTGCCTATATGCCACAACATTTCCTCAAAACAGTTTCAATACCACAACCACGCATAGCCCTCGGCTCAACAATACTGGGTACAACAACAACAACAACAACAATAACAAGAGAATACATAAGTACAACTAGGCGGTAAGAGAGATGGCATGAATCAATGATTCTAAATAAGGATAATTCAACAATGAAAGGGATAACAAAACTTCAATTAAGGTTGAGCAATTACGGAAACGATACTAATAAATTTAATTAAGGATAAGCAATTACGGAAAAGATACTAATAAATTCAACTAAGGATAAGCAATTACAAAAAAGATAATAATGACTTCAATTAAGGATAAGCAATTACGGAAAGGATAATAATAACTTCAATTAAGAATAAGCAATTACAGAAAGGATAATAATAACTTCAATTAAGGATAAGATATTACGAAAAAGATAGCATGGCAATAAAAGAGGCAACATCTTCAATTAAGGCACATAAGTGTTTTATTGGAAACAAGGGTAAAACATGAATCAATTAATTTCAAATAAGACACGTAAGGGTAAATTTAGTAAATGAGGGATTTAACATACTAAAACAACTTCACATCTAATGAACCTAAGAACCCTAAACGATCAATTTTCCACAAATAAGCACGAGTACGTACTCGTCACCTTGCGTACTTGGTCTTCACATGACATAATTAACACAAATGACTAAATTCTAAGGGGTAGTTTCCCCCATACAAAGTTAGAAAAGTTACTTACCTAAAAGTAGCTAGACTGTTACACTAAAATAACCTTCTCGAGGGAAACAACCTCTGGACGACTAAAATCTAGCCAAAAATAACTTCAAATCATAAATAAAACTTATAGGAAACGATTCCGGATAATAAAGCTTCAATCTTTAACAAAAACTAAAAAGTCAACCCCGGGCCCGCACCTCGAAAACAAACAAAATTTATAAAATCCGAACACTCATTTAATTACGAGTCAAACCATACTAATTTCATCCACTTCCAACTCCGAATCGATGTTCAAAACGCAATTATTCTCTTTAGAAAAGTGTTTTGATAAAACCCCCCAATTCTCCAATCCAAACATGGATTAATTCAAAAATAAACTTCTGTAATAATAATAAAATACAAAAATTATAGTTATATACTGACCCACATGAAAATACGAGAAGAACGCCGCAAAATTCACCTCAATTGGAGCTCTAGAACTCAAGATATGCTCAAAATACTAAATAAACGCAGTCTGATTTTTTTAATACACAGGGAAATTCGCTTCTGCAACCAAAACTCCGCACCTGCAGTCTGCCAGCTGTAATTTCCGCATTTGCGGATCATATTTTGCAGATGCGGGGTCGCAGATGCGGACCCAACTTTGCATTTGCGAAGCATCAACACCAGCTCTTTTCTCCGATACTAAAATGAGAATAACTCCCACATATGATGTCCAAATTCGACGATTCTTTTTGCTATGGCTCCGTAATTACGATACAGATCTAATGCTTCAATCAACAAATAAATTGGAGCTTATTTTCTTAATGTAGTACCATTTATGTTTGAAGAAATGACGTCGAAAAATAAAAAACGAGTACAACACAACCCAAACCTATCAGAAATTCACCCGAGCCCCTCGGGACCTCGTTCGAACATACCAATAAGTCCTAAATCATAACGCGGACCTGATCGAGGCCTCAAATTATATAGAACAGCATCAAAACTACGAATCGCACCTCAAATCGAACTTAATGAACTTATGAACTTTCAACTTCTACAACTCGCGCTGAAACATATCAAATCAACCGGGAATGACGTCAAATTTTACGTGCAAGTCTCAAATGACATAACAGAGCTAATTCAATTCTTGGAATCACAATCCGAGCCCCATATTAACAAATTTAACTTCCGGTAAAACCTCTTAACCTTCCAAAACTTCAACTTTCCAATTTTCGCCAAAATGCTTCAAATTATCCTACGGCCCTCCAAATCCAAATTTGGACGCACGCCTACGTCCAAAATCACTATACGAAGTTATTGAAATCATCAAAATGTTATTTTGGAGTCGTCTACACAAAAGTCAAACTTCGGTCAACTCTTACCATTTAAGCTTCTAAAAGAAGAATCCTTCTTTCAAATTGATCCCGGGTTCCAAACCCAACAACAGTTAAAGGAAAAGAAACAGAAGAATAAAACTAACCAACGGAGCAAATATAGAACTACAAAAACTCAACAAACACCACAATCTCTTGTCAGTATATAGTAGAAATTGATGTGCAACATACAAAAAAAAACATAAATTCAGCGGAGAAGCGAAGGGAATCTCGAGAAAGCGAAGAGGGAGATGCTGAGGAAATTTTGGTAAAGTAGAGATTTAAGCGGTGGGAGTCAGAGTGGCTTGCGAAATTACCTATGTAGACTTTCTATAAACAAACCAAGTCAGCCAGTACAGGGACACAACAGGAATTTGGATAGCACAAGAGCTACGAAATTACCCCATCGGCAAGCAAATATGTCGACGAAGACGTGTCTGTGTCACCTGATGTACTCGCACTTCTAATATAGTAAAAAAAATAGAGTGGCTTGCAAAATTACCTATGGAGTCTTTCTCTAAACAAACCAAGTAAGCCAGTACAGGGACACAACAGGAATTTGGATAGAACAAGAGCGACGAAATTACCCCATCGGTAAGCAGACATGTCGACGAAGACGTGTCTGTGTCACCTGATGTACTCGTACTTCTAATATAGTAGAAAAAATAGAAATTCAGCGGAGAAGCGAAGGGAATCTTGAGAAAGCGAAGAGGGAGATGCAGAGGAAATTTGGTAAAGTTGAGATTTAAGTGGTGGGAGTTAGAGTGGCTTGCGAAATTACCTATGTAGTCTTTCTCTAAACAAATCAAGTAAGCCAGTACAGGGACACAACAGGAATTTGGATAGCACAAGAGCGACGAAATTACCCCATCGGCAAGCAGACATGTCGACGAAGACGTGTCTGTGTCACTTGTTTCAGCCATCAGAAGCTATAACATGGATCCTTCAATCCATTTTTGATGGATATTTTTAATACAAATAACACATCATATGACAAATGGACCACTATAGTGGGATGCCCAGTGATACAAGAACAAATTTGATTGTAAAACATAAAATACTTGGCCCTATTTGGGATGATGTAAAATAATTTTCTTTCAAATTCTTTGTATTTGGTTGTCTAGAAGTGAAAATTATATTTTTGTAAATGGAAGAATTCCCCACCTCCACTCTCCATTATATTATATTGCACAAACTTTTTGTCCGACAAAACACCAAAGATAGGAAAATTCTAGAATTGAAGAGACAAAACAATGGAGCAAATCAATCATATCTCAAAGCCAAACTACGAACATTTTGAAACAGATAGCAAGTATAAACCAAGAAAGGCTTGTAGATCAGTTGGTGTTATTATCAACCCCAATTAAAACAAAAGGATTAAAAAGCACCGTGCTTCAATACCAACAAAGAAACTGTTGAAAATGTTTAAATTCAAATAACAACTTCTTACTGAGGTGTTGAACAATCAAACTTTGATCAGAAAAGATAAGCACGAAGAAGTTGAAGAACATACAATGAAGTGGATAAGGATATATAAGCAACTAAATATTTTTCGAGAAGAGAACACCCAAGAGATTCTGGGTATTTCTATATCAAAAAGAAAAAAATACACTGAAAATTTAGCTTTGACAAACACACAAATAGTAGCCTAAACTGCTAAATTGAATCAATTTACGTGGATCCTAGAGGAAACAATCCAAACCCAACAACAGTTGAAGGAAAAGAAACAGAAGAGTAAAACTAACCAACGGAGCAAATATAGAACTGCAAAAACTCATCAAACACCACAATCTCTTGTCAATATATAGTAGAAATTGATGTGCAACATACAACAAAAAAAAATTTAGTGGAGAAGCAAAGGGAATCTCGAGAAAGTGAAGAGGGAGATGCGGAGGAAATTTTGGTAAAGTAGAGATTTAAGTAGTGGGAGTCAGAGTGGCTTGCGAAATTACCTATGTAGTCTTTCTCTAAACAAATCAAGTCAGCCAGTACAGGGACACAACAGGAATTTGGATAGCACAAGAGCTACGAAATTACCCCATCGGCAAGCAGATACGTCTGTGTCACCTGATGTACTCGCACTTCTAATATAGTAGAAAAACAGAGTGGCTTGCGAAATTACCTATGTAGTCTTTCTCTAAACAAACCAAGTAAGCTAGTACATGGACACAACAGGAATTTGGATAGCACAAGAGCGACGAAATTACCCCATCGGCAAGCAGACATGTCGACGAAGACATGTCTGTGTCGCCTGATGTACTCGCACTTCTAATATAGTAGAAAAAATAGAAATTCAGCGGAGAAGCGAAGGGAATCTTGAGAAAGCGAAGAGGGAGATGCGGAGAAAATTTGGTAAAGTAGAGATTTAAGCGGTGGGAGTCAGAGTGGCTTGCGAAATTACCTATGTAGTCTTTCTCTAAACAAACCAAGTAAGCCGGTACAAGGACACAACATGAATTTGGATAGCACAAGAGCGGCGAAATCACCCCATCGGCAAGCAGACATGTCGACGAAGACGTGTCTGTGTCACCTGATGTACCCGCACTTCTAATATAGTAGAAAAAATAGAAATTCAGCGGAGAAGCGAAGGGAATCTTGAGAAAGCGAAGAGGGAGATGTGGAGGAAATTTTGGTAAAGTAGAGATTTAAGCGGTGGGAGTGAGAGTGGCTTGCGAAATTACCTATGTAGTCTTTCTCTAAACAAACCAAGTCAACTAGTACAGGGATACAATAGGAATTTGGATAACACAAGAGCGACGAAATTAACCCATCGGCAAGCGCATAATTTCCCTACTTTTCCACCATGACAGAGTAAAGATCTTTGTTACCAACATATTACTCCTTCCTTTTGAAATCAGAAGACGTGTCTGTGTCACCTGATATACTCGCACTTCTAATATAGCAGAAATATATAATATAATCCCTTCATTTCAATTTATATAATCGTGCCAAAAAGAATGATTCATTTTCATATTTTGAAATAATTTAACTTTATAGAATGATTCATTTTCATATTTTGAAATAATTTAACTTTATACAATGATTTATAACCACACAAAATATATACATTAACTTATTTTATGCTACAAGTTTAAAAGGAGGTATTCACATAACTTGAAACAGAGAGAGTATATAATATATGCAGCGGAGCTGGAGCGCATCTTGACTTGTGGTCTGGAGCGCATCTTGACTTGTGGTCTGCAATGTTAGAATCGCAGAGCAGCTAACTCTTCTTTTCCTTGTCTCTGTTGAGAATTAAACTCACAAAGCGTAACCATGAATATTTTTGTTTTTGTTTTTTGGGTTCTCTTTTTATTTTCTATAGTGTGGAAAACTATTTCAGATATTTCAAGTGACTACCTTTGATGGGTTTTCTGCTTTCAAATGACAAAATTGCAAGTCATATATATCATAGCTGCTGCAGCAAGTGTTGCATCAAGTGTTGCATCAAGCTATTAATTTAGAGGTTGAAGCAGGTGGATGTCCATTAAAAGATTTTTTAAACAAAAAATTATAGGAGAAAAGAAAAGGAAAATCTCTAATCGACATATACCTGACTCACACTGTAAGCTGACAGCTTGGTACAACACTTGCAACTTGTATCATGTCTGTACGAAATTATAATATTTACTTCTGTGTCTGTATCTAGAATTTATAATATGTGGGTTCTGAGTTGAAAGAGTGAATCTGAAAATGCATAACTAACTCTATATTTACTTTTCTTGTACAGTTATAAAGTTCGACGTTGAAGCACTGATTCTTCTGAACCCACGAGCCCATTGCTAGATCAGTCACTGGTGTTTGTCTGTATGTATTTACATATTTTCTTTTGATATTTTGGATAAGCAGTTAGCTGAGATTTGCCACTTTGATTTTGTTCCTTTTTATCCTTGTAGTAGATGATACTCAAAGGATCATTATGCAGTTTGGATAAAAGGAGTAATAGATTATAGAGATACTGTTAAACCTAGGCTCAATGGTTGTAGGCTTGTAGCAATTAAAAGTTTTGTCTAATAGGAAATGCAGAGACTATTAATCAGATTGGATTGAGGAAATATTTACTTGGATTTTGTAAGATTGATATTTTGGTAGGAAGGAGTCACTTTTTGAGTGAGATGGAATGTCAAGTTAATTGGAGAAGTAAGTTCCTAGACAATAGGCTTCCCTATAGTTGAAATCAGTTGGAAAAGGCTAATAAAGCTGAAGATGGTTAAGTTGGTTTTATTCTGAAGAGAAACAGAACTAAAAGAGTAATGTATATTGCTAATTGTGAAGCAATCAGATTTCTCTTTATTGAAGAGAAATCAGCATACTTTTGGGAATGCTATTGGGTAGCTATTGAAAAACAATGAACATGGTACTTCTGCAAGAACCATTTTTCTTTGCAAGCTATAAGAATATAATTCGTAAAGTTGCCCACTAACTCGGGCGATAGTAGGACCGGACATGCTTATGACCATATATTCCTTCAAGGGAACTTTACTGTTGTCAGCTTCTATGTCTAACTTTTTATCAAGTTAGATAAATTCTATCCATGAGGAATACTTTTGTCCATTGCTATTCAAGTTTAACTTCATTTTGGTGTCGAATATCTCTTACTTTTACTTATAATAGCTCTATATATCATGGCATAAGACTTACGCCCGTAAGCGGGATTTCCTTTTGAATTATGTATAATCTTGTAATCTTTCACCAATTGCCATAGAGAGTGCTCTATTTTTGTAAAGAAACTAACTGCATGATACCAGTCTCACCTTTCTGTGGTTTTCTCTACTGTTGTTTTCAGCTTCCGAAAAGCATCGGATCGTTTGCTAATTCCTACCAGGTTAAAGCCACAATGGTAGGGTCTAGTCTAAAGAAAGACATAATAGGGTTAATAACTGACAGGAATCACTTGCCATTTTGTTCCTTCTTTTTTATGACCAGATGGTTGAGTGATTATCTTCACATCATGCTGTGTGCTTATTCTTGCAATTGTGGATTGGGGTTTCCAAAATGTTGTATTATAGTGTAGCAGGATCAGTTCTTTAGTCATGCTTGTCGGTTAGTCTGTGGTTTAATATAGCAAATGATTGTGCAATATGTGTTTTTTGGATGCTTTATACCCTATTTGGAGATAGATCCTAGTGTCTAAAAGCTTTAAGTTGAGCAAGACCAAGATAGAATACTTAGAGTGCAACGTGACTCAGGAAGCGGATGTAGATGTGAGGCTTGATACTCAAGTCATCCCCAAGAGAGGAAGTTTCAAGTACCTTAGGTCAGTAATCCAAGGAAATGGAGAGATTGACGAGGATGTCACACATCGTATCGGAGCGGGTAGATGAAATGGAGGCTCACAACTGGTGTTCTATGTGGTAAAAATGTGCCACCAAAACTTAAAAGGTAAATTCTACAGTGCGGTGGTTAAACCGACTATGTTGTATGGGGCGAAATGCTGGCCAGTCAAGAAACAAAAATGAGAATGTTGAGATAGATGTGCGGGCATAACAGGATAAATAAGACTAGGAATTAAAATATTGGGGACAAGGTAAGCGTGGCCCCCATGAAAGACAAGATGCGGGAAGCGAATCTTAGATGGTTCGGGCATATGAAGAGAAGAGGCATATATGCCCTAGTGAAGAGGTGTGAGAGGTTGGCCTTGGTGGGTCTGAGGAGAGGTAGAGGTAGGCCAAAGAGGTATTGTGCAGAGATGATTAGGTAGGACATGACACTGCTTCAGCTTACCGAGGACATTGACCCTTGATAGGAGGGTGTGGAGATCGGGAATTAGGATAGAAGTTTAGTAAGTAGTCGTGCGTTTTCCTTGTCCATACCAGTAGTACTAGTGTTAGCCTTGTACTTTTTTTTTTTTTTGATTTCTATTACTATCTGTTGTTTCTTTCGCTTCGATTCCTTGCTATCTTGCTATCTTGCTAGTGTTGTTGTTGTTGTTGATAAAAGGGAACTGCCAATAATAAATGAATTAGAATGTACAAGCAGATTCAAGTGTTATAGAATATACAAGCAGATAGCTAGGAATTGACAATGCAAACTTGTCTATAACCTAGCACTTGATCCAAATCTGGAATAACTATAGTTTTGGTTTTTCCTACAGCTAAACAAAGGCTTTCCTGGAACAGGTAAGCATTTTATGAGCCAACTAACTGGCCATGACAGAGCAGCTATCCCAATGCACACTTTCCACTGCTGCCAATTCAACCTCTCTGTACATGCAAACTTCTTCAGCATTTCTACCATTGCAACCTGGATAAGGACTATCATTCCCACTATCCCCCAAAATAACCTCTTTGTTCTTAGCTCCCCCAGGAGATCTCCTTCATACTTTCTCATGTTGAATATGTTGAAGAGTTGACAGAGCACAAAGATGTTGAATATCATGGTGTCTTTTTCCTTGTCACTTAATTGGTATGTTGATTCACCTGTGAATTGGATGGTCAGCAAAACCGAGATCTGGTACAGAGCTTGGCCCAAGATATTCTTCCACATAATATTGGTTATAAATGGCTCATTTTGGTAAGTTGGTGGCTGTTGCATGAGCTTTGTTCCAGGCTCATCTATAGTGAGAGCCAGAGCTGCTAATGTGCCCACCATTAGCTTTACCCAAAGTACCTGAAGCATTGCATAGGGAACTTTGCCTGCTGAAATTACTGTGACAATGTTGATGGCCACGGGCTCGCTAGCTGAAATTGCTGTCACAATGTCTATCACCAAAGCAGCAATAGTTGCTGTTAGTTGGAATTGTGTGAATACCTGAACATTGTTATATGTGGTTCTTCCCCAACTTAGAACTCTGGCTACGGAAGCAAAGTTATCATCTATGATGACAATATCTGAGCTGTCCCTTGCGGTATCAGTTCCTTGATTACCCAGTGAAATCCCCACATTGGCTTCTCTAAGTGCTTCTGCATCACCCACACTTTCTCCAGTAACTGCAACAGCATGACCATTCTTTTGCAAGCATCGTACTATCAGAAGCTTGTCCAATGTTGAGGCTCTTGCGATCACACAAATGTTTTCAACTCTCTCCAATCTTTCATCTTCAGCATATTCTTGGAATTCTGTTCCTTCTATGACTTCTCCAGTGGATATGCCATGATTAGGCTCAAGTATACCACAATCGACAGCTGATGCACGAGCTGTGTGGATATCATCCTTTGTAATGATTTTGATGTTCACACCCGCATTTTGGCAGTTCATCACAGCTTTCCTTGCTTGTTCTCTACATGGAGCTTTCAGACCTACAAATGCTAATAAGATCGAATCATCTTCTTTGATCTTGGGATGGAAATGCCCTTCACAATCAATCGGATGTTCTTCTGGTACACTTCTATATGCAAAAGCAACACAGTGCAGACCATCCCTTTTCATCGTTGTAACTGTTTGCTGCAAAGTTGCTCTAGCATCATCATTTATATCTTTGATATCCCCTGTCTCCTTATAGTAACGTGAACACATGCTCAGTATTGCCTCTGGAGTTCCTTTGTGGTGCATATGGACTCTGCTGTCAGCATTCCTCCTGATCAAAACACGCCCTTGGTATTCTGAGGAGAAGCTTTCGCCGTAGACAACTGTACGGTTGTTTTTCAGTTGTTCTACATCCATCTTCATGCTTTTGATGCCCCAGGCCAAAATTGCATTTTGAATTTGCTCCTCAATGTGTTCAAATGAAGTTCCTGGTTGGCTCTTGGTATTGTTCAGAGCCATTCCCTCATGAAGCAGATCAAGAATTTCTGGTGCGAATGAGGAGAAAGTACCTCTTCCAATATATTTTTGGCCTAGCCAAAATTGGCTGACCTGCAGAGAACTTTCAGTCAGTACGCCTTCCTTATTCGTACAAATCACTGTTGCGGAGGCCATTGCTTCACAAGCTGAAAGACTTCTGACAAGTGCCTGATCAGCGATCATCTTCTTGGTTGAGTAAGCTATAGTTAACGCACAAGCTAGTGTCAATCCTTCTGGAATGGCTCCCGATGAAATTGCAACTGGAGTTGCTAGAATTCCAATAACGGCTTTCCATACATCTTGTATGCTCGTCTTACCTCCGATGAACAACTTTCTGCCATTGTTTTGCATATTCCCTGAGAAATAGCGGACCAACAGCACTATGAGAACAAATGAACTGAATGCCAGACCAACCTTTGCTATATGTGAAGTCAATTTGTGCAATTTCTTTTGCAAAGGTGATTTATGATCATGATTGAAGCAAGTTGGAGTTATGATTTCTGCCAATGCTGTATTCATGCCTACTGCTGTGACAAGCATTCGACCATTACCCCTCAAGACTTTGCTACCGGATAGCAAGAACAGGTTGCTTCTATTGTTGACCTCCACATGGTCATTTTTCCTTGTTATGGTTGATTCATCAATTTGCAGGGAATTTTGATCTATGTAGAGCCCATCAGCAGGCACCCGATCTCCAGCTCTCAAGCGAATGACATCTCCGACAACTGCAGCAGATAATGAGATACCCGTGTCCTTCCCGTTTCTAATCACAAGAATTGGGACAGCTTCAATAGGCCTCCAAAGTTCATAAAGTTGCCGTTTATGCCAATAGTTACAAGAAGCTGAGAGACTGATGACAAGAAACAAGGCAACTAATATGCTTCCCCCATCAAAGCATCCTTTCAGCCCCTGCTTTTTGACGCCAAAACCAAGGGATAGAACAGCATAGAGTAGTACAATGATGGTGTTGGGATCTTTGAGGCTCTTCAACAGCATTTGCAATAGATTTATTGGTGGCTTCTTAAATGTATTGGTCCCAAAATGTTTGCGTCGGGAAGCAATGTCCTTACCATCACCTAGTATTCCCTTTTCAGGATTTGCTTTGAGAGTAGAAAGCAATCCTTCTACCCCATCAAGCTGATCAAGCTTTTCCACGTCTCTCAATCGAACGAGTTTTGCCAAGGTCGGCTTGCTGATGTTCGAAAAACATTCTGGTTCGATATCAACTGCTGTATAAGATCGAGAGCGTGAAAAGTTGCTCAAGAGCTCAGTCTTGTTTTCAGCAACAATCTTCTTGGCAGAAGATAGCAATGCTCTGGCAGTATAGAGAATTTTAAAGGCCCAGTGCCATCTCTTCCTGGCGGGGGAGCGTAAAGTAGGTACTGATAACTGCACTTGCAAGATGTCACACATGATTTTGGTATAATATCCAAATGGGTGACTGAAGATGTTTCTAGTTTGAGAATCTGGTGAGCTTAAAATATTCTTGAAATGTATATTTTTGAAGAGGAAAAACTGGATTCTTTTGCTGCATCGAAAATCCGATTATATAGTACGAAGTTCATAGTCAAAATTAAACCGTGTCTGCACCGTGTACCGTACAGATAGGATGATAAGAGTGAGGAGTGATATACCTTTGGAAGTTGCAATGAAAGTTAAGGTCACTAAAGATCTTTGTTTTTGCATGCTTGTCTTTTTGTTCCTGACTTGAGCAGTGGTCTTTGTTTAAAGCTAATTACAGTATTGGATACCAGCTTGGCCATAATTGTATTATATCAGAAAATGGAAATGATTGAATTATCATGAAATGATGAGGGTACTGCCGTACTGGAAAATACTTACCCAAAAAGCTAAAGGAAAAAAGGTTAAAAGGTGAGCATAGTGATGGGGTGAAAGCTCATTATTGTCATAGTTTCCATTGTTTGGAAAACATGCATGTAGTTAACGAAGTTCCCATAATTGATAATTAGCGATGTAAATTATTTTTACATTATCAGTAAATTTTAACTAGTAATAGCAAGTTAGTTATTTTTTTTACTTAGATCACTAATTTGCTAATATTAATTATAGAAATTTACTTCTAATTACTTTAAATGATTTGATTGCATAAATATATTATAATATCCGTGCATCTAACTTATTGATATACTATATATAGCATGTCGTCAACAAAGTTCCCACGCATTGATTATAATACTTGTACACTAATAGCCTGTTTGGCCAATATAACGACCCGATCGGCCGTTTTGAGCATTTGCATTCAGTTCAGTGGTTTGAGGTCATGAGTAGCTTCATATGATATATTACGACTTGTGTGTATCGTCGGTTTTGGTTTTTGAGTGATTCAGGATCGATTCGGAAGAATGATTCTCATTTTGGAAGCTTTAAGTTGGAAGAGTTGACCAAAGTTGACTTTTATGTATATGATAACGGATCGGAGTTATGATAATTCTGTTAGGTCCGGATGGTGATTTTGGACATAGGTGTATGTCCGAATTTGTATTTGGATATTTCTAGAAGGTTTTGGCGCTATTTGGTGAAAGTTGGCAATTTGAATGTTTGAAATGTTTATAAGTTTAACCAGGAGTTTACTTTGATGATATCGCGTTTGGATTATTGTTCCGGGAGTTGGAATAGGTTTGTTATATCATGGAATTTGTGTGCAAAATTTGAGGTCATTCCGAGTTGATTTGATGTGGTTCGGCACAAGTCTTGAAAGTTGAAAGTTCAAAAGCCCATTAAGTTTGATTTGAAGTTCGATTCTTGGTTTTGATGTTGTTATGTGTAATTTGAGGCCTCGAGTAGGTCCGCGTTATATTTTGAGATTTGTTGGTATGTCCGGACGGGATACCGAGGGGCTCGGGTGAATTTCAAGGTGGTGTCAGATCATTTTCATGTCAGAATTGGAATAGTTTCGTTATGTCATTTGGGACTTGTGTGCAAAATTTGAGCTCATTCCGAGTTGATTTGATATGTTTCTGCGCGCGTCTTGGAAGTTGGAAGTTCATCAATTTTGATTTAAGATGCGATTCGTCATTTCGATGTTGTTATGCGTGATTTGGGGCCTCGAGTAGGTCCGTTTTATGTTATGGGACTTGTTGGAATATTCAGAAATGGTTCCGAGGGACTCGGGTAAGTTCCGGAGTGGAATCAGAACATTTTTCCTTCATGTTTGATTGCTTGTGTGTTTTGGGCTGCTGGTGCTGATTTTCCTTCTATGCGATCGCGAGAGAAGAAACGCGATCGCAATGTACAATGATGGAGCTGATGCACTTTCTTCTACGCGTTCGCCATTGTAGGATCGCGTTCGTGGAGGTCGAGCGGCTTGTGTAACGCGGTCGCGTGCTTGGGAAGGCGATCGCGTATCAACGTGGGTGCTGGGCAAAGATGTCTTCACGTTCGCGTGTATCAGGGCGCATTCGCGTAGCTTTATTCCAGTGGTCTGCGCATTCGCATAGTTTGTCTCGCGTGCGCGTTGGGTATTTTGAGCAGTGCCATTTTCTCTTCTTCGCGATCGCGTGGATTGTTCCGCGATCGCGATGCATATGACTGTCCAGTGAATTATAAAGTACTCTATTTCGGGGGTTTCAGCCATTTTATCATATTTGGAGCTATGGAGCTCGGATTGAAGCGAATTTTGAAGAGATTTTCACCATATGGACTGAAGTAAGTGTGCTACACTCGGTTTTGATTATATTTCGCGAATCTATCTTCATTTTTGGCAATTGGTTGATGATTTCAAAAGAGAAATTGGGGTTTTTTCTCTAAAATTTCATAAAGTAAAATTTTGAGTTTTGAATATCGATTTGGAGTCGGATTTGAGTGAAACTAGTACGGTTGGACTCGTAATTCAATGAGTTGTTGGATTTTGTGAGTTTTGTCGGGTCCGAGGTGCGAGTCGGGGTTTGACTTTTTGGTTGACTTTGAGCTTTTGATTAAAGATTTGACCTTTATCATTTGGAATTAATTCCTTGGGCTTCATTCGATACATTTGAGTTGCTTTTGGCTAGTTTCGAGTCGTCCGGAGGTCGGTATGCGCGAGATTGCATTTTTGGAGCATCGTTTGGCTTGCTCGGTATTGGATTTGGCTTGTTCGAGGTAAGTAACACTTCTAAACTTGGTGCTGAGAGTATGAAATCCTAAATTATGTGTTATGTGATTGATGTTGAGGTGACGCACATACTAGGTGACAGGCGTGTGAGCGTACACCGTGTGAATTGTGATTTAGTCAATTTCATGGAACTGTGTAGCCATCTTATCTGAACATTTTTAATGTACACTATGTGTTAGAGCACTTGAGCTGTAATTTATGTTAGAAATCATATTTAGGCTATATGATGGAACTATTGGGACCCACAATGGTCGTTCTTCGCTGTTGAGGTATTTGCTTAATTGCAGTTATGTACTCAGTCGCATTCATCATTTCATATCATATCTCAGTCTCTGTTGTTGTATATTATCACATCTCGTATCATTAATTAGGGTTGCTTCGTATGAGCATTGTGAGCCCGAGAGACTGGAGAGATTGGTGACTGAGTTGGTATATATATATATATATATATATATATATATATATATATATATATATATATATATATATATATATATATATATATATATATATATATATATATATATATGTATATGTGTGTGTGTGTGTGTGTGTGTGTGGCACGCCGCAACAAGCCTTATGGCTATATATATATATATATATATATATATATATATATATATGGATCGGGTTGCACGCCGCAGCAAGCCTTATGGCTATATATATGTGGATCGGGTTTCACGCCGCAACAGGCCTTATAGCTATATGTGGATCGGGCTGCACACCATAACAGGTATTGTACAGTGCTGAGTATTGAGCATGGTGAGAGAGAATACGAGACAATGCGATTGAGTACTCTGAGAGTGTGAGTACATGAGTTCATCACTGAGATACATTGCATTTGACATGTGTACTTGAGATACATGCATAGATATGCATTCCCTTCTGCTACCCGGTTTTGGTGACGTTCATGATTTCACCTGTATATTGACATGTAGGCATAGAGATGTATTTTGCTCATGCTAAAATGAAACATCTTATTTATTGTTGAAAGGGTTTTTGGAGAAATCACAGTTTTCAAACCACTCATATGCTTTTGGGGTTTTCGGTGAAAGATTTGGGATTTACTATTATACTTAAAAAACATGTCTATTTTTCCGTAATTGTGAACGAGTTGGTCATCTTACTTCTGAGTTATTTTCATGTACCCTTTTATTTTATTGTTATGAACTGTTGCTGGTTATTAGAGTTGGACTCTAACCTTTGTCCCAGCTCGTCACTACTTTCGACCTACGGTTAGGTTTGTTACTTATTGAGTACATGTCAGATGTACGCATACTACACTTCTGCACCTTGCGTGCAGATGTTGGATGCTGATGTTGCTATGTACGGCGAGAGCTGGATTTGAAGATGTACCTGAGTTCCATTTATGGCTATCACTTGTCCTTGGTAGCGTTAGATTCAAAATTCTGTTCATTTTTATTTCAAACGGATGTCGTACTTATTTTGATTCAGTTTGTATAAAAATCTAACTCTTAGAAGCTCATGATTTGTACTACCAGTCCTTGGGAAATTCTAATATAAAAGCAGTTGTATTATCATTTCTTTTCTTAATAAATCTCATTAAATTGGATAGTTGTTAATTAGCTTACTTGACAGGTTAGATTAGGTGTCATCACGACTAGTTGGATTTTGGGTGTGACACCACTTCTGCAACATTGTGGTATGTTCATGTGTTCCACTTCTGTGGGCGAGGGACTGTAGGTGCGAGGTCGCATCTGTGTAATAATGATCGCAGATGCAAGATTGAGGCTCCATGTGGGTGTCCGCTTCTACGGACGTGTTCCGCTTCTGCGATGTCGCAGGTGCGAAGAGCATTGCGCATATGGCAGTCGGGTAAGTGAATGTCGCAGATGCGATCTTTTTCTCGCAAGTGCGGGAGCGCAAGTGCGCTACTTTGTCCGCAAATGCGAAAATCCCTAGCAGATTTCTATATATTCGAGGGTTGGTTTATTTTATCATATTTTGGAATTTAGAGCTTAGTTTTGGGCAATTTTGGAGAGGAGTTTCACCACATGGATTGGGGTAATTATTTTTGACTCGGTTTTGATTATATTCCATGATTTCCATCTTCGATTTTGGCATTTGATTGATGATTTTAAAAGAGAAATTGGGGATTTTTGTCTAAACTTTCCTAAAGTAAATATTTGAGATTCGAACATCGATTTGGAGTCGGAATTGAGTGAAATTAATATGGTTGGACTCGTAGTTGAATGGGTTGTCAAAATTTGTGAGTTTTGTCGGGTTTCGAGGTGCGAGCCTGGATTGACCTTTTGGATTGACTTTGAGTATTTGATTAAAGATACAACCTTTATGACTTGGGTTTGTTTCCCAAGGCATTATTTGATATTTTTGAGTTGCTTTTGACTAGTTTCGAGTCGTTCAGAAGTTGATTCGCGCGTGATGGCACTTCTAGAGTATTGTTTGGCTTGTTCGAGGTAAGTAATATATCTAAACTTGGATTTGAGGGTAATTAACTCTGGAAACTATGTTATATGAAATGTGTTAGGGTGAAGTACATGCTAGGTGACGAACGTGCGTGCGTGCACCAGGGTATTCATGATCCGGGTTGTTCGTAGGCTATTATGTGCCTTGTGTTGCTATCATACTTCTTGATATCATGTTTTCTCCATTGGTATGACTACGTGAGTTGTTATTCATGCTAGAAATCATATCTAGGTTATCTAATTTATTGTTTGAGACATAATGGGCTATTTCTTGTTGTTTTGAGTTGTCTTCCTTAACTGTAGTTATATACTTAGTCATGATTCCTCATTTACATATCATATCTCATTCTCTGTGTCACGACCCAAATTCTCCCTCCGTGAATCGTCATGACGACACCTAATCTCTACGACTAGGTAAGCCTAACACTTGCGGAAATGAGATGAAAAACATGAAAATTAACAATTAACAGTAACAGATATTTTAATAAGCAATTGAGATGCCGCTCGACATTTACAATAATCAACTCTCGAAATATACATGACACTCCCAAGACCCGGAACATCGTATGTCACAAGCTTCTACGAAGTTCTAACTGTTCTATACATCAGTGTCTATAGAAATAAGAGAAGAATCAACATAGGGGGTTAGAGGGGGACTCCAAGGATCTGCGGGCGTGGGCCGATGTTCCTTGAAGTTCTCCGAAACAGCAACGACTGCAACTAAGGATGAGGCTGGTAAAAGGAACCTGGATCTACATACGGAAAACATGTGCAGGAAAGGGCGTGAGTACACCACAGCGGTACCCAGTAAGTGCCTAGCCTAACCTCCGTCGAGTAGTGATGAGGTCAGGTCAGGCCCACTAGTATATAATAATAAAAACAAGAGAATAAACAGTATGATAAGAGACTAAAGTTCAACAAAGGAAAGCACAGTGAAATAACATAACAGTGCACGGAATTAAGCGACAGGGGATCTCCCGAGATACCGTCTCGTAGTCCCAAAAGTAAATATGCAGAGAGAACTCCCGAGGTACCGCCTCGTAGTCTCAAAGTAAATGTGCAGGGAGATCTCCCGGGATACCATCCCGTAGTCCCAAAAGTAAATATGCATGGGGGGTCTCCCGGGATACCATGCCGTAATCCCAAAAGTAAATATGCAGGGGGATCTACCGGGATACCGTCCCGTAGTCCCAACAGTAAATATGCAGGGAGATCTCCCGGGATAACGTTCCGTAGTTTCAAAATAAATACGCAGCGCAATCTATTACAAACAACAAGTACATTAAGAGAATCGATAATCTAGACTAAGTACAAGTCGGGAAAGAAGCAGGAATTCAATAGGCATGCTGCAAAGAGTTCAATTAAGCAAATAAGGCACGTAGACATATTATCCTAAGCTAACAGGGTAACTACGCATGCTAGTATATTCAGTTAAGGTGGAAACATGGAATATCTCAGTGAAAATCAATTTTTTCAACAAATAGTCCATGTATGCATTCGTCACCTCGCGTACACGACACTCACATAGTAAAATCAGTACCAAATCCTAAGGGGATTTCCCCCACACAAGGTTAGGCAAGCCACTTACCTTGAACCAAGCTAAATCAGTCGATAACAATGCTCTTCCCACTAATATCCGACTTTGAATGGCCCAACTCTAGCCAAAATCAATTACATACCATAAATATAGCTATAAGAAACTAATTTAGTCAATGAAATCTAAGCTAAAGCGAGAAATTAGGAAATCGCCCCAAAAGGCCTCCCTGGGCCCACGTCTCGGAATCGAGTAAAAGTCATAAAATATGAACACCCATTCACTCACAAGTCCAACCATATAAAAATTACTCAAATCCGACCACGAATCCCCTTTCAAAACTCGAAATCTTAGTTGAAAACTTCTTCCAATTTTTCCCAAATTTCAACCCCAAAATCCGAAATTAAAGATGAAATTAATGATAGATTAGTGGATACAATCACAAACGAGTTAAGAATCATTATTCCAAAGCTTCCTCTGAAAATCCCTCGAAAAAGCGCAAAATTCCCAGCTCTCAAGTCCAAAAATGAAGAATGAAATCAAACCCTCGCACTTAGCCCTTTTTCTGCCAGAGATCTCGCTTCTGCGAGCCTTCAACCACATCTGCGGTACCGCACCTGCGGAAATACCATCGCAGGTGCAAAAATCACTTAAAGGGAACTGGGTCCGCATCTGCTGGCCCGCACCTACGCTCATCTTCCGCTTCTGCGTGTCCGCTTTTGCGGATCTATCGCCGCACCTGCGGCCTCAGCTTGACAGGGCCAAAACCGCTTCTACGGCTCCATGGCCGCTTCTGCGGCCCAAAGTGCGCAGGTGCGATTACACCAAGTGCAACAACTTTAGCAATTGCATAAGTCCAAAACTCAAACCGTTAAGCATTCGGAACACAACCGTGGCCCCCGGGACCTCAACCAAACATACCAACCAGTCCTAAAACACCATACGGACTTAGTCGAGCCCTCAAACCATATCAAATAATGCTAAAATCACTTATCATCCTCCGATTCAAACTTAAAGAACTTGAAATTTTCAAATTCGACAACCGATGCCGAAACCAACCAAACCACGTCCGATTGACCCCAAATTTTGCACACAGGTCATATTCAACCCTATGGACCTATTCCAACTTTCAGAATCGGAATCCGACCTTGGTATCAAAATTCCACTACCGGTCCAAATCTCCAAAACATCAAATTTCGCCATTTCAAGCCTAAATGAGATACAGACCTCCAAAACACTATCCGGACACGCCCCTAAGTACAAAATCACCTAACGGAGTTAACGGAACCAACGAAACTCCATTCCGGAGTCGTATTCACACAATTCCGACTACGGTCCAAATCCTAAGACTTAAGTCTCCATTTAGGGACTAAGTGTCCCAAAACACTCCAAAAACCAAAACGAAACCTCCCGGCAAGTCACAATAGCAGAAAATGATACGGGGAATACAGTTAATAGGGGATCGGGGCTATAACTCTCAAGACGAACTGCCGGGCCGTCACATCCTCCCCCTCTTAAAATAACTGTTCGTCCTCGAACGAGTATAGAGACAAACCTAAAGCTGTGAAAAGATGAGGATAACAGCTGCGCATATCTTGCTCGGTCTCCCAAGTTGCCTCCTCGACTGGCTGACCCCTCCACTGCACCTTCACGAAAGCAATGTTCTTTGACTTAGCTTTCTGACCTGCCTGTCCAAAATAGCCACTGGCTCCTCAACATAAGATAGATCCTTGCCCAATTGGACTGAGCTGAAATCCAATACATGAGCCGGATCACCGTGATACTTCCGGAGCATAGAAACGTGGAATACCAGATGAACTCTGGTTAGGCTGGGAGGTAAGGGAATCTCATATGCAACCTCCCCAATACGCCTCAACACCTCAAAAGGACCAATGTACCTTGGGCTCAGCTTGCCCTTTTTTCGAACCTCATAACACCCTTCATAGGCGATACCCAAAGCATGACTCGCTCTCCAACCATGAATGCTACATCGCGAACCCTCCGGTCCTCATAACTCTTCTGTCTGGACTGGGCTATGCGAAGTCAATCCTGAATTAGCTTCACCTTATCCAGGGCATCCTTGACCAAGTCTGTACCCAATAATCTGGCCTCGCCCGGCTCGAACCAACCCACTGGGGACCGACACTGCCTACCATTCAGAGCCTCATACAGTGCCATCAGGATGCTCGACTGATAACTGTTGTCGTAGGCAAACTCCGCAAGTGGTAAGAACTGATCCCACGACCCTCCAAACTCCATTACACAAGCACAAAGCATATCTTCTAATATCTGAATAGTGCGCTTGGACTGTCCGTCCGTCTGAGGGTGAAATGCTATGCTCAGCTCCATTCGAGTACCCAACTCATGCTGTATGGCCCTCCAGAATCGTGATGCAAACTGCGTACCCCGGTTAGAGATGATAGATATCGGTACGCCATGAAGCCTGATGATCTCACGGATGTAGATTCGAGCCAGTTGCTCAGAAGAATATGTAGTCATCACAGGAATTAAATGAGCTGACTTGGTCAGCCTATCCATAATCACCCAAACCGCATCAAACCTCCGCTGAGTCCGTGGGAGCCCAACAACGAAATCCATAGTGATCCGCTCCCATTTCCACTCCGGAATCTCTAATTTTTGAAACATCCCACCCGGTCGCTGATGCTCATACTTCATCAGCTGGCAATTCAGGCATCGAGCCACATACTCCACTATGTCCTTATTCATTCTCCTCCACCAGTAATGCTACCTCAAGTCCTGATACATCTTCGCGACACCCGGGTGAATGGAGTACCACGAGCTATGAGCCTCCTCAAGAATCAACTCATGCAAACCATCTACATTAGGCACACATAGCCTGCCCTGCATCCTCAATTCGCCATCATCCCCAATAGTGACCTCCTTAGCATCACCGTGCTGAACAGTGTCCTTAAGGACAAGTAGGTGGGGTTTATCATACTGACGCTCCCTAATACAATCATAAAAAGAAGACCGGGAGACCACACAAGCCAACACTAGACTCAGGTCAAAAATATCCAATCTCACAAACTGGCTAGCTAAGGCCTAAACGTCCAATGCTAAGGGTCTCTCTACTGTTGGAAGATATTCTAAACTCCCCAAACTCTCCGCCCGGCGACTCAAAGCAGCGGCCACTACATTGGCCTTCCCCGAGTGGTACAAAATGGTGATATCATTATCCTTAAGTAGCTCCAACCATCTCTGCTGACGCAAATTAAGATCCTTTTGCTTGAACAGATGCTGCAAACTCCGATGATTAGTGTAAATCTCCCAAGGAACAGCACAAATAGTGGTGCCAAATCTTCAGGGCATGAACAATAGCTACTAACTCAAGATCGTGGACAAGATAGTTCTTCTCATGCACCTTCAACTGTCTGGATGCATAGGCAATCACCCTACCATCCTACATCAACACCGCACCAAAACCAATCTGCGACGCATCACAATATACAGTGTAAGACCCCGAACTTGTAGGCAATACCAAAACTAGGGTTGTAGTCAAAGTTGTCTTGAGCTTCTGAAAGCTCTCCTCACATTCCACTGTCCACCTTAACGGAGCACCCTTCTGGGTCAGCCTGGTCATAGGTGCTGCAATAGATGAGAATTCCTCAACAAAACGACGGTAATACCCCGCCAACCCAAGAAAACTGCGGATCTCCGTAGCTGATGACGGTCTAGGCCAACTCTGCACTGCTTCCATCCTCTTCGGATCCACCTTGATCCCATCACTCGATTCTACATGGCCCAAGAATGCCACCGAGTCTAGACAAAACTCACACTTAGAAAATTTTGCATACAACTTCTTTTCTCTCAAAGTCTGAAGCACAGTTCTCAGGTGCTGCTCGTGATCCTCCTGAGTCTGAGAGTACACCAGAATGTCGTCAATAAAAACAATGACGAAGGAGTCAAGATAAGGCCGAAACACACTGTGCATCAAATGCATAAAGGGTGCTGGGGCATTGGTCAGCCCAAAAGACATAACAAGAAACTCATAGTGACCATATCGGGTCGTGAAAGCAGTCTTCGGGATATCTGGCTCTCGAATCTTTAAC
This sequence comes from Nicotiana tabacum, assembly GCF_000715075.1. Lineage (NCBI taxonomy): Eukaryota > Viridiplantae > Streptophyta > Magnoliopsida > Solanales > Solanaceae > Nicotiana > Nicotiana tabacum. Next base: position 44,920,048 of record NC_134093.1, on the reverse strand, counting down.
TGATGATAGCCTGAACGTAAGTCAAACTTGGAGAACACTCTGGCACCCTATAACTGATCAAATAAGTCATCAATACGAGGCAATGGATACCTGTTCTTCACTGTAACTTTGTTCAGCTGGCGATAATCAATACACATATACATAGAACTATCCTTTTTCTTCACAAACAAGACAGGAGCACCCCAAGGTGACACACTGGGCCGAATGAAGCCCTTATCAAGCAACTCTTGTTACTGCTCCTTCAACTCCTTCAATTCAGGAGGAGCCATACGATATGGAGGAATAGAGATGGGCTGAGTGCCCGGCAACAAATCAATGCCAAAATCAATATCTCTGTCGGGTGGCATGCCCGAAAGATTAGCTGGAAGCACATCTGGAAAGTCCCTCACTAATGGAACTAACTCAACTGTAGGGGTATCAATACTGACATCTCTCATATAAGCTAGATACGCGCCATACCCCTTCTCAACCATTCGTTGAGCTTTAAGAAATTAAATAACTCTGCTGGGAGCATACTTTAAGGTACCTCTCCACTCTAATCATGGTAAGCCTGGCATAGCCAGCGTCACGGTCTTAGCGTGACAATCAAGAATAGCATAATGGGGCGACAACCAGTCCATGCCCAAAATAACATCAAAGCCTACTATACTGAGCAATAATAAATTGACTCTAGTCTCAAAACTACTAAGAGCAATCAAACACGATCGATACATGCGGTCCACAACAAGAGAATCTCCCACAGGAGTAGACACATATACAGGGGAACTCAAAGAATACCGAGATACGCCCAAAATATGGGGCAAAATAAGAGAACACATATGAATACGTAGAGCCTAGGTCAAATAATACCGACACATCTCTATGACAGACTGGAACAATACATGTCATGACAGAGTCGGAAGCAACTGCCTCTGTACGAGCTGGAAGAGCATAATACCTGGCTTGGCCTCCCCCTCTAGGGAGACCTCGACCTCCCCAACCTCCACCTCGAGCTTGCTGAGCAGGTGGGGCGGTAGCTGGTGCTGGAATCATGGCCTGAGGACCCGGTGGAGCATGTGGTGGCTGAGAAGTCTGTGGAGGTACAACCCTCCTAAGTGTGGGAAAATTCCTCACCATATGGAGGGTGTCGCCACGCTTAAAACAACCCCCTCAGAGGGCGTGGCTGCTGTGACTAACTCGGGCTAGGTCTGCTGGACTGGCCGCTAAAAGCTCTTTGGGTCGTGACACACTAGATACTGACAGTGCATAATAAGGCTCCTGGGGCCTAGAAGGAGCTGGAACACCACTGGCGGCTGGAAGAGCTGAATGAACGGGGCGACTCACATAACCCCTACCATGGCGAGCTGCTGGGGCACGAGCTCCAGAATAAGAACTAGTCTCTCGAGACCTCTTGGCCTCTCTCTCCTCTCGGTCCCGGGCAAGCATGCCCTCCAATCTCCTGGCAATACTCACAACCTGCTGATAAGGGATATCCATCTCCAACTCCCTGGCCCTACTAATCTGGATACTGGGGTGGAGTCCCTCAATAAACCGTCGAACCCTCTCTCGAACTATGGCAATCAAGTCTTGTGCATGTCGGGCGAAATCACTGAAGCAAGCTGCATACTCTGACACAGTCATAGCACCCTGGCGCAGCTACTCAAACTCCGCGCGCCATGAGTCCCTGAGGCTCTGAGGAACATACTCTCTCAAAAACATATCCGAGAACTGAGTCCATGTAAGTCAAGCTGCCTCATCCGGACTACTCAACTCATAAGCACGCCACCACTGATAGGCTGCTCCTCTAAGCTGGAAAGTGGTAAAAGAAAACCCACTCGTCTCCGCTATGCCCATAGTACGGAGAATACGATGACACTCCACCAGAAAAACCTGAGCATCATCTGTAGCCAATCCGCTGAAGGTAGGTGGGTGGTACTTCTTGTACCTCTCAAGTCTGAGCTACTCCACCTCAGAAGCGGCTGTCCTAGTCTCGTGCTGAACCGGAGCTACCAGCGGCATAGTAATGAACTCTAGGGGCTGATCAACCTGGACCCTCTGCTCAGGAGTACGGGCTGCGAGAGTCTGTGCCCCTCCCACGGCCTGAGATATGGTGGGAACTAACGAAATCAATCCAGCATTAGCTAAGGTGCTGAACATGCTCATGAACTAGGCTGGAGTCTCATGGAGGGCTGGTGCAGCAATAGGAATCTCCGGTGCCTGCCCTCCAGCTCGAACTGCTGGGGGCTCCTCTATCGGAGCTCGCGCGGGTGCTCTGGCTGCACCGCATGGCCGTACTCTACCCCGGCTTCTGGCGGCTCTAGCAGGGGGCGCGGGTGCCTGGTCATCAGATCCTCCGGTACGGGTCCTCACCATATGTGATAAAGAATAGAATAGAATAGAGAATTTTTAGAATTTGATGCCAATAACTCGCACGACAAGGAATCAAAAGAAGTATGATTGTTCCTAACAGTTCCATAGCCTCCCGAAGATAAGTACAGACGTCTCTGTACCGATCCGCAAGACTCTAATAAACAGGCTTGTGACTCACGACACCTATGAACCTAAATCTCTCATACTAACTTGTCATAACCCAAATTCACCCTCCGTGAATCATCGTGACGGCACCTAGTCTCTACGACTAGGTAAGCCTAACACTTGCGGAAATGAGATGAAAAACATGAAAATTAGCAACTAACAGTAACAGATATTTTAATAAGCAATTGAGATACCGCTCGACATATACAATAATCAACTCTCGAAATATACATGACACTCCCAATACCCAGAACACCGTAAATCACAAGCTTCTACGAAGTTCTAACTGTTCTATATATCGGTGTCTATAGAAATAAGAGAAGAATCAACATAGGGGGATAAAGGAGGACTCCAAGGATCTGCGGGCGCAGGCAGATGTACCTTGAAGTTCTCCGAAACAGCAACGACTGCAACTAAGGACGAGGCTGGTAAAGGGAACCTGGATCTGCACACGAAAAATATGTGCAGGAAAGGGCGTGAGTACACCACAACGGTACCTAGTAAGTGCCGAGCCTAACCTCGGTCGAGTAGTGACGAGGTCAGGCCAGTCCCACTGGTATATAATAATAAAAACAGGAGAATAAGCAGTATAATAAGAGACTAAATTTCAACAAAGGAAAGCACAGTGAAATAACATAACAGTGCACGAAATTAAGCGACAGGGGATCTCCCGAGATACCGTCTCATAGTCCCAAAAGTAAATATGCAGGGAGAACTCCCGAGGTACCGCCTCGTAGTCTCAAAGTAAATGTGCAGGGAGATCTCCTAGGATACCGTTCCGTAGTCCCAAAAGTAAATATGCATGGGGGATCTCCCGGGATACCATCCCGTAGTCCCAAAAGTAAATATGCAGGGGGATCTCCCGGGATACTGTCCCGTAGTCCCAAAGTAAATACACAGCGCAATCAATTACAAACATCAAGTACAACAAGAGAATCTACAGTCTAGACTAAGTACAAGTCGGGAAAGAAGCAGGAATTCAATAGGCATGCTGCAAAGAGTTCAATTAAGCAAATAAGGCACGTATACATGTTATACTAAGCTAACAAGGTAACTACGCATGCTAGTATATTCAATTAAGATAGAAACAGGGTACTACTCAGTAAAAGAATCAGATTTTTCAACAAATGGCTCGTGTACGCACTCGTCACCTCACGTACACGGCGCTCACATATCACAACAGTACCAAATCCTAAGGGAATTTCCCCCACACAAGGTTAGGCAAGTCACTTACCTCGAACCAAGCTAAATCAGTCGATAGCAATGTTCTTCCCACGAATATCCGGCTCCGAATGGCCCAAATCTAGCAAAAATCAATTACATACCATAAATATATCTATAAAAACCTAATCTAGTCAATGAAATCTAAGCTAAAGCGAGAAATTAGGAAATCGCCCCAAAAAGCCTCCCCGGGCCCACGTCTCGGAATCGGGTAAAAGTCACAAATATGAACACCCATTCATTCACGAGTCCAACCATATAAAAATTACTCAAATACGACCACGAATCCCCTTTCAAAACTCGAAATCTTAGTTGATGAACTTCTTCTAATTTTTCCTAAATTTCAACCCCAAAATCCGAAATTAAAGATGAAATTAATGATAGATTAGTGGGATACAACCACAAACGAGTTAGGAATCATTACCCCAAAGCTTCCTCTGAAAATCCCTCGAAAAATCGCCAAATCCTGAGCCCTCAAGTCCAAAAATGAAGAATGAAATCAAACTCTCGCACTTAGCCCTTTTTCTGCTAGAGATCTCGCTTCTGCGAGCCTTCAACCGCATTTGCGGTGTTGCACCTGCGAAAATACCATCGCAGGTGCGAAAATCACTTAAGGGGAACTAGGTCCGCATCTGCGAACAAGGGCCGCATCTACGGGCCCGCACCTGCGCTCCTCTTCTGCTTCTGCGTGTCCGCTTCGACGGATCTATCGTCGCCCCTGCGGCCCCAGCTTGACAGGGCCAAAACCGCTTCTGCGGTGCCGCACCTGCGGCACAAAGTGCGCAGGTGCGATTACACCAGGTGCAGCAGCTTCAGCAATTGCATAAGTCCCAAACTCAATCCGTTAAGCATTCGAAACACACCCGAGGCCCCCGGGACCTCAACCAAACATACCAACCAGTACTAAAATACCATACAGACTTAGTCGAGCCCTCAAACCATATCATACAATGCTAAAATCACTTATCATCATCCGATTCAAACTTAAAGAACTCGAAATTTCTAAATTCGACAACCGATGTCGAAACCAACCAAACCACGTCCGATTGACCCCAAATTTTGCACACAAGTCATATTTAACCCTACGGACCTTCTCCAACTTTCGGAATCGGAATCCGACCCCGGTATCAAAATTCCACTACCGGTCCAAATCTCCAAAACTTTAACTTTCGTCATTTCAAGCCTAAATGAGCTACAGACCTCCAAAACACTATCCAGACACGCTCCTAAGTCCAAAATTACCTAACGGAGCTAACGTAACCGACGGAACTCCATTCTGGAGTCGTCTTCACACAGTTTCGACTACGGTCCAAATCCTAAGACTTAAGTCTCCATTTAAGGACTAAGTGTCCCAAAACACTCCAAAAACTAAAACGAAACCTCTCGGCAAGTCACAATTGCAGAAAAGGATACGAAAAAAATAGTTAATAGGGGATCGAGGCTATAACTATCAAGACGACCGGCCGGGTCATCACACTCTGTACATTACTTGTTTAATTCATCACATGCTATTGTTTTCAATATGTGATAATGTTTGGCTGACTTATATGAGATTGTGAGCCCTTGAGACTTGAGATGTTATTGACTGATGTGGGTCGTGGAGCCGTATTGAGTGATATATGGATCGGGTTGCATGCCACAATAAGCCAGATTGGCTATTGAGTGATATTTGGATCGGGTTGCATGCCGCAACATGCCATATTGGCTATGTTATTTGGATCGGATTGCACGCCGCAACAAGTGTCACACCTCCTTTTTCGAAGAAAAGAGTTTTTCCGCTTTGAGTGATATTATTGAAAATGGATTATTTATTTTATTTTATGAGTAGCCACTTGGAATAATTATTTACTGCGTCCCAAGTCACCATTTATTTTGAATTCCAATTCAAGAAAATTTTGACTCTGTTTAAGTTTGCGGAACACAGAAGATCGAATTAGGAATTCTGTTAATCCAGAAGAAGGTGTGAGGCACTCCCGAATTTCGTGGTCTTAGCACGATCTGTCACGACCCCAACTTCCCTCCGTAGGATGTCGTGACGACACCTAATCTCTAAGACTAGGTAAGCCTAACACTTACGAAATAAATTGAGAAATTCAACCATCAACTGATAAATATGAAATAAAAATCTTTATACACAATTTACAATCCCAAACCCGGCACTACAAGCCATAAGCTTATCACGTCCTAAACTATCCCTAGACGTGAGTGGCACCCAGCTAACACTACCCGTTAGGCGAACCAATTCTTGTACCCTTAACCTCTTATATAAACATTGAGAGAAATACGTACTAGTCCAAACACATTAAATATTACTAAATATAAAATAATTATCCAACTAAAACCATAAATTATTTATAAATTCTAATGAGCACTCAAATAAAACATCTCTAACCCAAAATTCCATACTAAGACCATGGAGCATCTAACAGAGTAATAGAAGTTAAACTGACGGGCATGCAAATCCGAAAGAACTTAATGAATATAAGATCGGTAGAACTGAAATAGCGGCCTCCGAATAATGCGGCGGCTCACCTCAGCAATCGAATCCACTCAACAAACTCGTTAGCCACTAGCTTCGTTTTCAGCAACAGTATCTGCATGGACATGCAGGTAAGGAGTGAGTTATACGTAAATATAACCTAGTAAGATCCTCGACCCGCCACTCTGAATACCTCTGGAACAAGTATTAGAAAATACAAACACACAACGAGCACAAAAATAATATGCACATAAATTCTTTCACCATATAATTACTCTATAAGATCCAAACTAATATTTAACATCACACTTATATCTTTAACACAATTCATACTAAGGACTTGTCATAAGCGGCAGTGAAGAAAATTAATCAAACAACCCGATGAGTCGTCATTAACGGCAGTGCATGAAATTAACCAAACACCCCAACGAGTCCACGGCAGCATACACAATGCCCCAAATCTATCACGGCGGCATGGATAATGCCCCAAATTTATTACGGCGGCATATACAATGCCCCAAATCTATCACGGCGGCATACACAATGCCCCAAATATATCACGGCAGTGAAGAAATAGTTTATAACGCCTCAATGCCATAGCACGAGGCTACGCCACATCACACCACACCACAAAGTACTTATTAAATAATTTCAGTTTTTTACAAAATAATATATATTTGCGGCTGGTCAAAGACCACTGATTCTGCCAAGCACACGCTCGATCCAACACATGGACCAGGCAGACAAAATATTTTTCAAAATAGGTTTTGGAAAAGCAAGCACCAAAACTTAAAGTCTCACTTACCTCGCTAACGAGAATTTTCCTACTTTACGACTTCTAGAACACCAATCAAACGACCTCCAATGACCTCAATCTATGCTAAATATTATTCAACGATATCAATTATGCTAGTCAGAGTTATCTCATAATTCTTATACAAAAGCTAGCTAATAATTGACACGCCAACGATTCAACCAATCCCTGAATCACTCACATATGTAAAACTCATTAAACTGAAAAGGTTTCTAACTGGACTTTTATGTCTCTTTAATACATATGTATTTATACTTGAGTGGAAAGATTCCAAGTCTAATTATGTAATGTGACTAATTAATTAACACTAAGTGTAGATCCATGAATTCTCTGTGCACACTATTTGACTCTAATATGCCATGTTATAGAATGTTGTGTATGATAGTAAGTTTTTCATTATTAGTCAATAACTACTCAACCACATGTCTCCTAAATTATAATAGCAGAAGCCGAAACTATTTATCAACAAAGGAAATACTTTTCCATAGCATTGTACACCCAAACCTATATTTAATTTAATTCCTCAATCATTACATCATCATTATCAATATAATTGCTTTACTCCTATTTCATTGTATACTGCTGTGTGTAAGAATTAAAAATAGACATACCTGGTCACTTGAAGTCTTCTCTACAAGTATTCCTACGAAGTGGAGAATTAATCACGCCGACACAGTAAGTAATTTTCCCTAATGCTCTTTTCTGAATGGACCCAGCCTTAATATATATATACTCGAAATCCCTAAATCCTAATTTTAGCAGCAATAGGTTAAGGCCCGTATTTTTCATCCCTATTATTATTTAAAATTATTAATGTTGCTCACTGGTATACCTAATTATAAATAGCCCCACTAATCACTTATTTAATAGACTATCTTATATATTGTAAATAAATCTCCTCACACTAACTTAATGTTTGACTCAATATTTATAAATAAAATTAATTCTCTAGTCTCACAATTAATAACAACAACAACAACCCAGTAGAATCACACTAATGGGTGTCTGGGGAGGGTAGTGTGTACGCAGACCTTACCCCTACTCCAAAGGAGTAGAGAGACTGTTTCCGAAAGACCATCGGCTCAAAAAAACAAAAAGACAAAACAACAAGAGGAGACAACATTAGTATCACCACAGCAATCATAGAAAAAATAGGAACACCATGAAATGCAGAAGAAAGATGCAAAGCAAAAACGATAGCTAGTAAATAGGACATGCACTGAAAAGCGAAGTAGTAAAATACAACATTGTCACTAGCTATCCTAGAAAAAAACCCTACGTGGCCAGTCCCACAATGGTACGAAGTAAGTCAAGACTCAACTACATCCTAACCTACAACTCTAATACTCGACCTCCACATCTTCCTATCAAGTGTCATGTCCTCAAAAATCTGGAGTCTCGCCATATCCTGTCTGATCACCTCTCCCCAATACTTCTTAGGCCGCCCTCTACCTCTTCTCGTGCCCTCCACAACCAGCCGCTCACACCTCCATACCGGAGCATCTGGGCTTCTCCTTTGAACATGTCTGAACCATCTAAGCCTCGCTTCCCACATCTTGTCATCAATGAGAGCCACGTGCACCTTCTCCCGAATAACATCATTCATAATCTTATCTATCCTAGTATGCCCGCACATCCACCTCAACATCCTCATTTCTGCTACTTTCATCTTCTGGATATGTGAGTTCTTAACGGGCCAACACTCAGCCCCATACAATATGGCTGGTCTAACCATCGCTTTATAGAACTTACCTTTGAGTATTGGTGGCACTCTCTTGTCACACAGGACTCCAGATGCTAACCTCTACTTCATCCATCCTACCCCAATACAGTGTGTGACATCCTCGTCGATCTCCCCTCCCCCCTGGATAACCGAACCAAGGTACTTGAAGTTGCCTCTACTCGGGATGACCTGTGATTCAAGCCTCACATCCACGCCCACTTCCCCTGGCTCAGCGCTGAATTTACACTCCAGGTATTCCATCTTCGTCCTGCTCAACTTGAAACCCTTAGACTCAAGAGCCTGTCTCCAAACCTCTAGCCTCTCGTTAACACCGGCTCATGACTCATCAATCAGAACTATGTCATCAGCAAATAGCATGCACCATGGCACCTCCCCTTGAATATGATTTGTTAACGCGTCGATCACGAGGGCGAATAAGAATGGACTGAGCGCAGAACCTTGGTGTAACCCCATTACAACCGGAAACTGCTCAGAGTCGCCTCCTACTGTCCTAATCCGAGTCTTAACCCCATCATACATGTCCTTAATCGCCATAATGTAGGGAACCGATACACCTTTTGCCTCCAGGCATCTCCAGAGAACTTCTCTAGGAATCTTGTCATACGCTTTCTCTAGGTCAATAAAGACCATGTGCAAATCCTTCTTCCTCTCTCTGTATAGTTCCACCAACCTCCTAACAAGGTGTATAGCTTCTGTAGTCGAACGACCCGACATGAACCCGAACTGATTGTCGGATACAGACACTGTCATCCTTACCCTCACTTTAACCACCCTCTCCCACACTTTCATGGTATGACTCAGTAATTTGATACCCCTATAATTATTACAACTCTGGATATCACCTTTGTTCTTATACAATGGGACCACCGTACTCCACCTCCACTTATCTAGCATCCTCTTCGCCTTAAAAATAACATTAAACAACCTAGTCAACCACTCCAAACCTTCTCTCCCCACATACTTCCAAAATTCCACCGGAATCTCGTTTGGCCCGGTCGCTCTGCCCCTATTCATCTTACGCATAGCTCCCACGACCTCATAAACCTCGATACGCCTGCAGTACCCAAAGTCACGGTGACTCTCAAAATGCTCCAATTCGCCTAGCACAATATCCTGATCCCTTTTTCATTCAGAAGTTTATGAAAGTAAATCTGCCATCTCCTCTTAATCTTGGCATCTTCCATTAATACTCTACCATCTTCGTCCTTGATGCATCTCACTTGGTCCAAATCCCGAGCCTTCCTCTCTCTCAACTTGGTCAGTCGGAATAACTTCTTCTCCCCGCCTTTTTTCCCCAGTTCCTCGTACATACGACCATATGCAGCAGTCTTAGCCTCTGTGACCGCCAACTTAGCCTCCTTCCTAGCTGTCTTATACCTCTCCATGCATGCTCTCCTCTCCTCCTCATCTATGCTCCCCACTAACTTCAGGTACGCCACCTTCTTAGCTTCCACTTTACCTTGAACCACTTCATTCCACCACCAGTCTCCTTTGTGCCCACCAGAGACGCCCGTCGAAACTCCTAACACCTCTCTCGCAACCTCCCTAATACAGTCTGCTGTCGCTGACCACATAGTACTCGCGTCACCGCTGCTCCTCCAAGCTCCTATAGCCGACAACCGCCCTTCCAACTCTTGGGCTTTATCCTTAGTTAAGGCTCCCCACCTGATTCTCAGACTTCCTCGAGTAGACCTTTTCCTCCTCTTTAACATAATACCAACGTCCATCACCAAGAGCCTATGTTGTGTCGCGAGTATCTCACCCGGAATCACCTTGCAATCCTTGCACATTCCTCTGTCACCTCTCCTGAGGAGAAGATAGTCAATCTGAGTCTTCACTACCACATTTTGAAAAGTAACCAAATGCCTCTCCCTCTTTGGAAAGCTAGAGTTCACAATCACCAACCCAAAAGCCTTAGCGAAGTCCAACAACAATGTACCTCCTCCGTTCCTCTCCCCAAAACCGAAGCCTCTATGCACCTCGCCATAACCACCTGCAGTCGATCCAATATATCCATTGAAATCCCCTCCTATGAATAGCTTCTCAGTAGGCGGAACCTGATGCACAATCTCATCTAACCCCTCCCAGAAGCGTCGTTTAACCTCCTCATCTAGGCCCACATGCGGCGCATAGGCGCTAACGACATTTAGGGTGCACTCTCCAACCACCAACTTAATAATCATCAATCTATTATTCACTCGTCTAACCTCGACCACAGACTCTCTGAGTTCCCTATCCACCAAGATGCCCACTCCATTCTTACCTTTCTGGACTCATGAAGTACCAAAGTTTATACCCGTCCGCGTCCTTCGCCCTCGACCCTACCCACCTAGTCTCTTGGACACACTCTATACTGACCCTCCTCTTCTGGAGGATCTTCGCCAACTCTATAGACTTACCCGCCAATGTACCTATGTTCCATGACCCAATTCTCAACCTACAGACACCCTTGTTCCCTTTACCTCCCTCGCCACCCCTAACCCCTGCCCTACCTCCTGCCCCACCCCCATTCCCCCCGAGGATATGACCTCACTCGACCATCCCAGACCACAGCCACTATACCTACGACAGAGTAAGGGGAATCACTATCACGCACAATATAACAGTCCAAACCAGAAGAAGACAAGTTGCAACTATAGGCATACTAATACGGTGAATAAACTAATACGAACTAAGTTGACAACAATTTAACTAACACAACAAAGAAAAATTGAAAAACGGGAGGTACCAACTCACACGAGTCCAATATTAACAAATAGAAAATTTTAAGCAAGAACAATAGAACCTGAAGTCACAACGAGTGCTGAGAAAGGTGTTGTCCACAGCAGCTATGTTTTGGAAGTTCCCGCCCGCTTCGCCCGAGGCTCGCTGGAAAATAGTCTCCGCCGCCGCCGCCGCTAGGCTAGGTCAGTGCACCAGAAAATAGGGGGATGAGGTAGAAGAGACGAGGTATAGGGGAGAGAAAGAAGGGAGAAGAAGAAAAGGGAAAGGGAAATAAAGGGGAGGGGAGGGCAGATCTGGGGAGCAAAAGGGGGGGGACAAGAAAATAAGAAAGAAAGGGGGGGGGGGGAAGGGAATTAACGGGAAGAAGGAGAAAGCAGGAGAGAGAAAGAGAGGAAAAGAAGACAAGGGGTAGGGTGGGGTAGGGGCTGGGGGTCTTACCTGGTCCGCCGGAGGTCCGGTGATTTAGAGAGAAAGATATGTATGAATATAGAAAGATAAAGAATAGTTGCACTCTAGGTAGGAACTAAGCGTTGAAAATAATTAAAATTGAGTAAGAGCAACAAAACAACTCCAAAAATTCTTTGCCAAATGTAGTCCCAAGAAGATCATCTGCCAATGAACAGAAATTGGAATGCAAAATTCACAGAATAATTGCCACGCAAAAAAGACTAGTCTCACAATTAATAAGTGTATATAAAAAAAATACGGGTTATCACATTCTCCCCTACTAAGAAGAACATTCGTCCTCGAATGTTAAACGAACTATACCCTAGAAAAGAGAGGTATGAATACTTCATCGTTACGCTCATCTTATGTTTTCATATTTACACTACATACGCCACTTGTAACTCATTTGAAAACTTATTAACAAATAGAACTATCCCAAGAGTGAGAATCTCTACTCTAGTGTCTTAACTCAAAGTTAGATATATTGAACACTTTCTATTCATCTCATGTAAAACTTTTATTTAAGGAACTTCCTCACCCATTTCAATCGTGAACACCTTTCCATGCCATTCTAAGACCATAGGAAACAACCAATTAATATCATTTACCTGGAAATTGTGTATCACATAGCATGACACCACTCGGTTCATACACATAATAATATTAAAATCAGACATCGGCAACACTAGTAGAGCGACTACAGTGTCCCTTCCCTGAACCAATATCACATCTTCTCTATACACTTTATCCACAAATATAGTCTCCTCACCAGGATCATCACCATGTATGGCACACTAAGAGACTCAACCCGTTCTAAATATAAAGCTAAAGGTAAGGATACATACGAATACCATATGGACAGTAATAATACCGTGGCTACCACCTTAGATGCCTCAGCTTCCTGTCTAGTCATTGCAAAGAATCTCGGTGGTCCACCCGCTTCCTGAACACCTTGTGCACCTTGTCTATTATGTCCGCGAGCACCTTGTGGAGCGACTCTAGATGGTTGAGTTTGAGTCTGCGTAACTATAGCAGTTCCTTGTGGCTGTCTAGCAGCCTGACTATTACTAGATTTACCATTCAGACAATATTTAGCGATATGTCCTTTTTCACCACAAGTAAAACAAGCACCAACAATACCAAACCAACATCCATAGTGGTTCCTACCACATGCACTACATCTCGGATACTGTCCAAATTGAAGCGAACCATTATCCTTCTCTTGCGTCTCTTGATGACCCTGCCTTACCAAAAACGTACTCCTAGAAGACTGTACCACTGACTCTGACTAAGCAGGCTTGGACTTCCCACGGTTAAAACCATTCTTGCCCCCAGACGGCGCTCAACTAAAACCACCGGCACCACGAGCCCTTTTACTTTCTCGCTTGGCCATGTCCCTCTCCTGATAGGATTCATAACGGAGAGCAGTGTCAACTACCTCTTCGTAGGAACCACCTTGAACATACCTAACCACCGGACCACGATAACGATGCTCAAGACCATCCACAAATCTTCCCACCTTTTCATGCTCATCTGCAACCAGAAAGTGTGCATACGTGGCTAACTCGATAAACTTAGCCTCACACTCTATAACTGTCATAGTGCCCTGGCGCAGTTGCTCGAACTGACGTCTCATGTCGTCTCTCTTGCTCAGTGGAACGAACCTATCCATAAACATAGCCGAAAACTCTGACCAAGTAATAGGTGGCAAACCTGCTCGTCTATCTCTTTGAACTGAATTCCACCATGACTCTGTAGATCCTGAAAATAGAAAAGTAGCAAATTCCAACCCTCGAGTCTCCTTCAGCCCCAATGTAGATAGTATCTTTTCATAACGCTCAATGAACTTCTGCGGCTCAATAGAAGCCTGTGTAGCATCGAACTCTTGTGGCTTAAGATCCATAAAATTCTTAAGATCCTTAGACTGCCCTGCGTTTGTAACTGGCTGAAGAACCTGCTGAGAGGCCATCTGAGGAGCTGCAACGTTCAGTTGAACTTGTGCTTGCGCATGCGAAGTAGCCTGGGGAGCTGGAAGTCCCCCCCTGAGTAGGCACTAATGCCTCTAACACATTCAACAACCTTACCACTGCGTCTGTAGGTAGCGTAATGGTAGGCACAACAACTGGCACTGGTGGTGGAGCATCATGAACCACATGTTCTTGCACTTGAGCTGGCATAGCAGTTTGGGGTTGACCCATGTTTACAACTTCAGGCTGAGGGGCAGCCTACTTTCTACTCTGAGCTCTAGTCTTATGAACCCCAACTCGACCACCAACTCAGGTAATACCATGTCCAGCAGATGAAGGAGTGCTTGTCCTAGCCATCTGCGAAAGAAACACTCCAAAGTCAAACTCAAGTTGTCTCAACGCACGATCAAGGAATGAAAGAAGGGAAAACATCCTAAATGCTTAGTAGCCTCAAGATCATAAGTATGAGCGCCTACATACCCATGAGCAAGACTCTACCAAACACTGCTCCATGACCCGGGACTTAAAGCCTAAGCTCTGATATTAACTTTGTCACGTCCCAAACTACCCCTAGACGTGAGTGGCACCCAGCTAATACTACGCACTAGGCGAACCAATTCTTGTACCCTTGACCTCTTATATAAACATTGAGAGAAATACGTACTAGTCCAAACGCATTAAATATTACTAAATATAAAATAATTATCCAACTAAAATCATAAATTATTTATAAATTCTAATGAGCACTCAAATAATAAATCTCTAACCCAAATTTTATACTAAGACCATGGAGCATCTAACAAAGTAATAGAAGTTAAACTGACGGACATGCAAACCCGAAAGAACATAATGAACATAAGATAGGTAGAACTGAAGCAACGGCCTTCACGAATTATGCGGCGGCTCAACTCAGCAATCGAATCCACTCAACAAACTCGTTAGCCACTAGCTTCGTTCTCAGCAACAGTATCTGCATGGACATGCAGGTAAGGAGTGAGTTATACTTAAATATAACCCAGTAAGATTCTCGACCCGCCGCTCAGAATACGTCTGGAACACGTATTAAAAAATACAAACACAAAGAGCACAAAAATAATATACACAGAAATCTTTCACCATATAATTACTCTATAAGGTCCAAACAATTATTCAACAACAATACTATATATATCTCAACATAATATACACTAAGGACTTGTCATTTACGGCAGTGCATGAAATTAACCAAATACCCCAACGAGTCCACGACAGCATACATAATGCCTCAAATATATTATGGCGGCATACACAATGCCCCAAATATATCACGGCGGCGAAGAAATAGTTTATAACGCCTCAATGCCATAGCACGAGGCTACGCCACATCACACCACACCACAAAGTACTTATTAAATAATTTCAGTTTTTTACAAAATAATATATATTTGCGGCTGGTCAAAGACCACTGATTCTGCCAAGCACACGCTCGTCCCAACACATGGACCAGGCAGACAAAATATTTTTCAAAACGGGTTTTGAAAAAGCAAGCACCAAACCTTAAAGTCTCACTTATCTCGCTAACGAAAATTTTTCTTACCTTGCGACTTCTAGAACACCAATCAAACTACCTCCAATGGCCTCAATTTATGCGAAATATTAATCAACGATGTCAATTATGCTACTCAGAGTTATCTTATAATTCTTATACAAAAGCTAGCTAATAATTGACATGTTAACGATTCAACCAATCCCTAAATCACTCACATACGTAAAACTTATTAAACTGAAAAGGTTTCTAACTGGACTTTTATGTCTCTTTAATACATATGTATTTATACGTGAGTTGAAAGATTCCAAGTCTAATTACGTGATGTGACTAATTAATTAACACTAATTGTATATCCCTGAATTCTCTGTACACACTATTTGACTCTAATATGCCATGCTATAGAATCTTGTCTATCATAGTAAGTTGTTCATATTAGTCAATAACTACTCAACCACATGTCTCCTAAATTATAATAGTAGAAGCCGAAGCTATTTATCAACAAAGGAAATACTTTTCCATAGCATTGTACACCCAAACCTATATTTAATTTAATTTCTCAATCATTACATCATCATTATCAATATAATTGCTTTACTTTAATTTCATTGTATACTACTGTGTGTAAGATTTAAAAATAGACATATCTGCTCACTTGAAATCTTCTCTACAAGAATTCCTACGAAGTGGAGAATTAATCACGCCGACACAATAAGTATTTTTCCCTAATGCTCTTTTCTGAATGGACCCAACCTTAATATATATATACTCTGAAATCCCTAAATCCTAATTTTAGCTGCAATAGGTTAAGGCCCGTATTTTTCATCCCTATTATTATTTAAAATTATTAATGTTGCTCACTGGTATACCTAATTATACATTAGGCCCACTAATCACTTATTTAATAGACTATCTTATATATTATAAATAAATCTCCTCACACTAACTTAATGTTTGACTCAATATTTATAAATAAAATTAATTCTCTAGTCTCACAATTAATAAGTGTATATAAAAAAAATACGGGTTATTAAAAACTCTACTGAGTTTACTAGAAGAATCCCTAAATATAACTGCTTGGAATGAAAATTAAACGGTACAAGTACAATATTAGAAGGTGACTCCGAGGTCTGCGAACGCGACGACAGATTTACCTTGAGTCTCCACAGCAATGTTCGACCAACTAGCTAATAATCAACAATAGCCGAGGCACTTGAGATCTGCATAAAAATGTGCAGAAGCGTAGTATGAGTACACCATAGCAGTACCCAGTAAGTATCAAGACTAACCTCGGTGAGTAGTAACGAGGGACAGTCAAGACACCCACTGAACTAAACAATCTGAACAAGTATATATGTAGAACTAGCGGGGAACAATATCATATAAGGCTAGGTATGATGACAATAATAATAGAACATTTATAAAAGGGAATAAAAGCAACAAATAGCAACGATACACAACAGGTAATAACACTATAGAGTAAGCTGAGCACAGTCCGAATCCGGTGAAACCGAAGAAAAGAAGACAAGTGACAACTAGTAGGAACAACCGCTTTCACACTAGTTTTACCCAAGGATTTCCACGAGGTGCCAAATCTCAAAATCAAAAATCTCGGGTTCCAATTCGTGAACCCTAATCCCTTGGCATCTTGTGCCCACATTACAACTCATAACCGTACGGACGACTCACGTGTTAATAGAACATTCTGCACACAAAAGGCAAGTAGACAAGAGTACGTATAATGGTCAATGACGTTTACAACCGATATGGGTGATTTAACTACGTGTATGCTTGTGCAAGTGTTCTACCAATATTCCAGTCAACAAATAAGAGTAGAGACAATGAATGGCACATAAAAAATGATCACCACAAAATGTATAGTATAATAAAGGCAGAAATGAAGTTTGGAGCAGCGATTAGCACAACAAGATTAGCTACATAGAACTGAGAAAATATTGCAACACGGAGGGAAACAATTAATAGTATACCAAGGAAAACAACAAACAAAGACAACTGCACAAAAAAGGGAAATGACAACAAGAGCCCAACTGAGGTACCGCCTCGTAGTCTCAAATCATAAAATGAATCACAACTTTCCTTATATCACCACGAGAGCTTTTATATTTAGTTTTAAAAATTATTTTTCTCGAAATAGCATCCCGCGTTTTAGCCCACCTTATCACACCGCATGGCTTCTAGTAGTTCCCCTTCTAGCCACGCATTTCAAGCTCACCTTATCTCACCGCATGTATTTCAATACCCAAAACTTATACCACCACATGCTTATCAATAATAACAACAGCATGACAGAAACCTCGTGCAACACAATAACAACCGCACGATAGAAATTTTATGCAAACATAGTAACAACCGCACGGCAAACACCTCGTGCAAACACAGTAACAATCGCACGGCAGAAACCTCGTGCAACAACATAACAATTCTCTAAACAACAACACGTGTGCCAAAACATAACAACTCAAATAAATGACTTTCACAATATGTGCCCACATGCCACAACATTTCCTCAAAACAGTTTCAATATCATGACCACACATAGCCCTCGGCTCAACGACACTGAATACAACAACAATATGGACAATAACATGAGAATACGACAAGTAAATCAACTCAAAAACTTCAGAACACAAAAAGAACGAAGAACGGGCTCACAAAGAAGGACACAACATGGAATAATAGTCTCAACAAGACTATCAACAAGGAAGAGATAATATGTAGCATTGATTCCGCAAAAGTATAATTCGATGATAAGAGAGATAACACGAATCAATAATTCTAAATAAGGATAATCAACAATGATAAGGGATAACAAAACTTCATTTTAGGTTGAGCAATTACGGAAGAGATACAACAAATTCAATTAAGGATAAGTAATTACGGAAAAAATAATAATAACTTCAATTAAGGATAAGCAATTAGGGAAGGATAGCATGGCAATAGAAGAGGCAACAACTTCAGTTAAGGCTCATAAGAGTTTAATCGGCAATAAGAGTGGAACATGAAGCAATTAATTCCAAATAAGACACGTAAAGGTGAAAGTAGTAAATGGGGGATTTAACATGACAAAACAACTTCATATCTAATTAACATAAGAGCCTAAGAGCCCTAATGTCACGCCCCAACCTCGGGGAGCACGACCGGCGTTCAACCGAGTGAACTTGGTCGAGCAAGCCTATTAAACTTTTCCTACCCAACTCATTCATAATCCAAAAAGGGAACGCATCACCATTTGTAAAACAGGGGAGAGATCAGTTATATAAATATATAAACGTTGCTAGTTTATTTTTCAGTATATACATTATGTCATAGTTAAGTTTCCAAAATACAACTCGATAGGGATCGACTACCCCAACATACATACATGACCCACATAAACGTCTACGGAGCCTCTAAGGGTACAAAAGATCAACATGACAATGCCGGCAACAAGGACTCGGCTATACCTCAAAATATGAAAACTTATACAAAAGAAGGACTACATGACTCCTGGGAGAAATGGGGCTCACCAAGACTGCTGAGAGGAGAGAAGGAGAGCACCACTATCTGCGATCGGCACTGTCTACGATGGAACCACCTACATCCATTCAAAGATGTAGTGTCCCCGGCAAAAGGAACGTAAGTACTGTCGAATAGTACTAGTATGTAAGGCAAATACCAATCTCAGTAGAATGAACAGTGAAACAAAGAGAAGGCAGTCACAACAATCAATAAGTACTTCACAAAAATACAAAGAAACACCAAGTAAGGATCTCATAATTTCCGATTCAATCTTTCCATCTTTTTAGGTTAATAATCTTTAGTGCCAAAGCCACAACTCACAATGCCACCGTATTTTTACACGGAGTCCGGTCTCGGCCCGACCGGCTAAGCCATATCAAGTGAGACATATCCATATCCATAATGTAAATCAATAATTCCAACACAAATGCCACCATGTGTACGGCATGGCGTCCGATATCGGCTCTATCGGCTAAGCTATCTCACTTGAGGCATAACCTCTTTCAATTATTCACTCAATTCACATCCCTTTCCCATCTTTCATTACATGGTACAAACAACCTCATTTATTAAATAGTTCTTGGCACTTTGGCCCATTTTACAATTCAAGTCTTTTCCTTTTTATTCGTTCAAGTAACATCATCATTCATATCGATAAGTACCATCACATAAGGCATTTCACACATAAGGGAATGAGCTTGGAAAATCATAATTACGTTCTTAAATAGCATGATAACATGGTAAACATCTAAAACAATTCAGGAACATGAATCTTTCAATCCAACACACTAAGGCAAATAATTCTAGTATGATCAAGTTGGGGACACCAGGAGTTCGATCCTAAGAAGAAAAGAGTTAGCCATACATACCTCAATTGCGCTTCTTTAGACTCTATAATTATCCGGAACCCTTAGCAACCTCAATCTATTTTTGCAATATACAAATTAAACCCAAAATTAGGAAAACGTTCATGGTTCTACTTCACTTTTTTTATTTTTCCCACACTCTTTATCACATGCATGCAAGATGAACCACTATCATACCCATGAAGTATTACCCTAGTACCCTATTATAGATATGTTTGAAATTAAGGGCTGGGGTGATAAAATCTTACCTTTTTGGATGAAGAATTTGGTGCTCTACTTGAGTATTTCCAAGCTTTGAGTGATGAAAATTAGGCCCTCCCTCTAGAACCCTCTCTCTCACACACTAGAAATATGAGAAATGAGCTTCAAAATGGACTAAAGGGGCGTTTTAACGGAATGAGGGTCGGGTTTTAAATTAAGAAAATGGGTGCCCTGACACAGGTCTGTGATCACATATGCGACCGCATAATGGTTATGCGGTCCGCAAAGTGACCGCAGAAATGGCCCTCAAGGGCCTGAACTTACGACCCGGGTATGCGACCAGTATGCGGTTCGCATACTCATTCTGCGGTCGCATAATGCACCGCAGAACTCCCTCCGCAAAAACTCAAGTGGGATTATGTGATCGATGTGCGGTCCGCATAGTGGTTATGCGGTCGCATAATCGACCGCAAAGCTGACCTCAAATTGGCCAACGTACTGCTTCACTCTGCCGCCATTATGCGGTCCGCAGAGTGATTATGCGTCCGCATAATGGGCCGCAGAAATGCGTCCTTCTGCGAAACATTTTCCTCTAAGTCCGTAGGGTACTGTTCAATCCAAAAAGTCCGAACCACGAAAACATTTCTATTATAATAACGCAGGAATCTAACTTGGCACCACGAAAACCCGAGTTTTTGGTTTAAATTTTTACGGGTCCTTACATCTTCCCCCACTTAAGATAATTCATTCTCGAATGAGGATCAAGGTTTGCTTAACACAGTTTCAATTGTACCACATACCATCAGCCCTAAATTTGCCTAACTTCCTAATTTTCTGAAAATTTTGCCAGAGTTTCCTTTGTATTTAGGCCTAACCACCTGTCAGAGAGCCCCCGAAACACACCTTAGCAACATATATAGAATTAAATGACATAACAAAATGCAAAATAATACTAATCGAAGCCTCATGGGGGTACATATAACTAGAAAGTAGTGTCTTTATATTAGCCGAACAAGTGATACAAAATTTTGCGGGGGATAACTTTATAGAGCTATTACATGGCTATTCAAATAAATAAGGGTACTTCTTTTTCATTTCATTCTCGGCTTCCCAAGTAGCTTCTTCGACTTGCTAGTTTCGCCATAACACCTTTACGGATGCAATTTCTTTGTTTCTCAACTTTCGGAACTGCCTATCAAGAATAACAACTGGAATCTCTTCATATGACAGTTCTTCACTAATCTCGATGGTCTCAACCGGCACGATAGCGGACGTATCTCCAACTACCTTCTTCAACATGGACACATGAAATACCGGGTGCACTAGTGACATCCCAGGTGGTAGCTCAAGCTTGTACGCCACCTAACCTATCCTTTGAATGATTCTATACGGCCCGACATACCTCGGACTTAATTTCCCTTTCTTTCCAAACCGCATGATCCCCTTCATGGGAGATACCTTGAAGAACACCCAATCATCCTCCTTGAACTCTAAGTCTCTACGACGAACATCCGAATAGGATTTTTGATGACTTTGAGCAGTTTTCAACCGCTCTTTTATAATCTTAACCTTTTCTAGAGCCTGATGAACAAGGTCTGGTGCTATTAGTATGGCTTCTCCAACCTCGAACCACCCAATCGGCGATCTACATCTTCTACCATACAAGGCCTCAAATGGCGCCATCTGAATACTGGCATAGAAGCTATTGTTATAAGCAAATTCTATGAGCAACAAATGATCATCCCAGCACACAAGCACGCAACATGTCCTCAAACGTCTGAATAGTCCGCTCTGCTCGCCCGTCAGTCTATGGGTGGAAAGCCGTGCTAAGATTTACCTGCGTACCCAGACCTTGCTGAAATTCCTTCCAGAAATTAGCTGTGAACTAGGTCCCTCGATCGGAAATGATAGAAACTGGAGTGCCATGAATCCTGACTATTTCTTTGATATACAATAGAGCATATTGTTCCACAGTGTCGGTGGATTTAACCGGCAAGAAGTGTGCTGATTTCGTGAGTCGATCACCCAAATTGAGTCAAATTTATGCGGAGTGCGTGGTAACCCTACCAATAAATCCATATTGATCATTTCCCATTTACACATTGGAATTTCTATACTCTGTGCTAACCCACCGGGCCTTTGATGCTCGGCCTTTACCTGTTGATAGTTTGAACATTTTTTCACAAAGTCTGCCACACCCCTCTTCATGTTATTCCACCAGTAAACTTCCTTGAGGTCATGATACATTTTTGTAGAGCCTGGGTGCACGGAATATCTAGAAGTATTCTTTCCCGAAGACCATCTAAGTTTGGAACACATAGTCATCCTTGGTACCGTAATGTACCGTCATCCATGCCAAGAGAAAAAGTCGTAGTCTTATGTTTATGAATCCCTTCCTTCAGCTGCACCAACACTGGATCATTGTATTGTTTCTCCTTGACCTCCATCACAAGCGATGATTCTGCCCTATTCCGTACAATCACTCCCCCTTCATTAGAGTCCGCAAGACGAACTCCCAAACTGGCCAACTGGTGAACCTCCTGGGCCAAGGGCCTTTGACATGCCTCCAAACGACCCAAACTACCCATAGATATCTGACTAAGAGCATCCGCCACCACATTAGCTTTCCCCGGATGATACAAAATGTCGATATCATAATCCTTGAGCAATTCAAGCCACCTTCTCTGCCTTAAGTTCAATTCCTTTTGCTTAAAAATGTACTGAAGACTCTTGTGGTCTGTGAATACATCTACATGGGCTCCATACAAATAATAATGCCAAAGTTTTAATGCAAAAACCACCGCCGCAAGCTCTAAGTCATGAGTTGGATAGTTCTTTTCATGATTCTTAAGTTGCCTTGAAGCATATGCTATAACCTTACCATGTTGCATTAATACACACCCAAGACCGATCCTTGAAGCATTGCAATACACCACAAATCCCTCGGTACCCTCTGGCAGGGTCAATACCGATGCCGAAGTCAATCTTGATTTCAATTCCTGGAAGCTCCTTTCACCGTATCGGACCACTGGAACTTAACCGCCTTCTACGTCAATTTAGTCAATGGAGAGGCAGGAGTGGAGAACCCCTCTACGAACCTCCTATAATACCTGGCCAAACCCAAGAAGCTGTGAATCTCTGTTGGAGTAGTAGGTCTAGGCCAATCTTTTACCGTTGCAATCTTTTGAGGATCAACCTTAATTCCTTCTCCGGAGACGACATGACCCAGGAATGTAACAGATTCAAGCCAAAATTCACATTTCGAGAACTTTGCATACAATTGGTGTTGATGAAGAGTTTGCAGAACTGCCCTGAGGTGGTCGACGTGATCCTCTCGACTTCGTGAATATACTAGGATGTCGTCAATGAATACTACCACAAAGGAGTCTAGAAACGGTTTGAAGACTCGATTCATAAGATCCATGAAAGCTGCCGGGGCATTTGTTAGCCCGAAAGACATTACCAAAAATTCAAAATGCCCATACCGGTTCTAAAAGCTATTTTCGAAATATCCTGCTCCCTTACCTTCAATTGATGGTACTCGGACCGCAAATCAATTTTGGAGAAGAACTTAGCACCTTGTTATTGATCAAACAAATCATCTATTCTAGGCAATGGGTATTGTTTTTTGATTGTGACTTTGTTGAGTTACCGGTAATCAATACACATCCGCAGTGATCCATCTTTCTTTTTGACAAAGAGAACGGGTGCACCCCAAGGTGACACACTCGGTCGGATGAAACCTTTCTCTAGCAAATCCCCTGGTTGTTCCTTTAGCTCTTTTAATTTTGCCGGCGTCATTCTATAAGGTGGAATGGATATAGGCTGCATGCCCAGCATTACATCAATCCCAAAATCAATCTCCCTGTCCGGAGGAATTCTAGGGAGCTCATCCGAAAATACATCGGGGAATTCATTCACAATTGATACAGATTCAAGGGTAGGCACCTCAGCAGTGGTGTCCGTAACTCGGACCAAATGATAAATACACCCCTTCCTGATCATCTTCGTGGCCTTAAGGTGAGAAATAAACCTACCTTTTGGCATAACATTATTCCCCTCCCACTCAACAACTGGCTCGTTAGGAAACTCAAGCATCATGATTCTGGCTCGACAATCGAGTTTGGCAAAACATGAATAAATCCAATCCATTCCCATTATTACGTCAAAATTAATCATCCCTAGTTCAATAAGATCGGCCATGGTAACTCGACCACGCACCGTGACAACACAATCCTTATAAACCCGTGCGGCCATAATAGACTTGCCAACCAGAGTAGATACAGAGAACGGCTCATGAAGCTGTTCCGGTTCTATCCCGAAGCTCGTAGCAACATAAGGAGTAACATAGGACAAAGAAGATCCGGGATCAATAAGGGCATACACATCATGAGATTGAACAGTCAATATACCTGTGGCGACATCTAGGGAAGCTTCTGCACTTTGTCGACTACTCATAGCATAGAATCGGCTGGGTCCTCCCGAACTCTGTGCACCACCCCTAGTTGCACCATACCCTGTGGGTGCTGGAGAGCCTCGAGCTGGAGGGGGTGCTGAAGATATAGCAGCTGTAGGACTGGATGACTGAGCTGTGCCCCTGCCTGCACCCTGACGGGATGCACGACACTCCCTCTGAATATGGCCTCTCATTCCACATCCATAACATACTGGCATGTCCAGGTAGCAGACTCCCTAATGTATTTTCCCACACTTAGGGCATGAGACCCTCTGTTGCTGCTGGAATCTCCCTCCTGATCGGCCCTGGTGGTGGGACCCCCTGCTGCCCTGACCGGGCCTAAAGCAACTCCCCTACTGTTGAACGTGCCCTGATGGCGGGGCACTAGCTGAAGACTGAGCATAAGACTAGGGTGGCCCTAATGATCCTCCCCGAAAAGCTGATCTCCCATATCCGAATGAATCCCCAAGCTTGCTCGTTGATCGGGCCCTACTACTACTTTCTCGTTCCATCCTAAACTTTAACTTTCGACCCTCCGTAGCTTGGGCAAATGCCACCATCTTTCCATAGTTCATGTCAGAATTTAGAGCAGCTATGGCAGCCTCAATAATAACCAAAGGGCTAAGGCCCTGTACAAAACGACGCACCCTAGTCTCCATAGTCGGCATCATATGAGCAGCATACTTTGACAGGCGCACAAACTCCATGTGATATTCCCACACACTCTTACCACCCTATTTAAGGGTCTCGAACTCCACAGCACGGGCTGCCTTAGTCTCGGCAGGCAAGAAATGGTCTATGAAGGCATTCGCAAACTCACTCCATCCTGCTGGAGGGCTCCCCTCCTCACGGGAATCCTCCCACATCTCAAACCAGGAATATGCCACCCCTTTCAAACGATAGGAGGCCAACTCTACTCCCTCTGTCTCTGTAGCACGCATAACTTGGAGAGTCTTATGCATCTCATCAATAAAATCCTGAGGGTCTGCCCCGGGATTAGTACCTGTGAACATTGAAGGGTCTAACTGAAGGAACTTGTTTACCCTGGAACCAGAAGAATCTCCTTACAAGCTAAATGAGGTGGGTGCAATATTTGACCTCGGAGCCTGGGAAGCTACTAACTGAGTCAGCATCTGAATAACTCCTCTAAGATCCCCATCGGAAATACCGGGACCAGGAGCTGGGGCTGGAGGTGGAACAGGTATATCGGCGGGAGGGATTGTGGCACCCTCCGCGGGTGTAGGAACTGGGATAGTCTGTTCTGGGGTAGACAAATCTGGCAGTGTGATAGTAGGGGGATTATCCTCACCCGCATTATCAAGTAAGGGATCAACAACCACTCCTAGGGTGGTATTGTCTTCTTGGCCAATTCTCGCTCTCTTCTTAGGTGCCATTTACTGAAATTTAGAACAATGCACGAGTTAGGGTAAAACAACCTCACGTTCCGCTCTATCGCATGATATAGAACAACAATGAAGGGAATCATTCTTAAATGTCCAAGTAGCCCCCTAAATATAGATGTGGTCGACAACACACCGATAAGAAGAGCTCTACTAGACACGGCTCCGAGACATCCTAGGATACTTTAAAACTTTAGGCTCTGATACCAAGTTTGTCATGCCCCAACCTTGGGGAGCGCGACCAGCGCTCAACCGAGTGAACTCGGTCGAGCAAGCCTATTAAACCTTTCCTACCCGACTCATTCATAATCCAAAAAGGAAATGCATCACCATTTGTAAAACACGGGAGAGATCAGTTATATAAATATATAAACGTTGCTAGTTCATTTTTCAGTATATACATTATGTCATAGTTAAGTTTCCAAAATACAACTCGATCCAACGACCACCCCAACATACATACATGGTCCACATAAACGTCTACGGAGCCTCTAAGGGTACAAAAGAGCAACATGACAATGCCGGCAACAAGGCCTCGGCTATACCTCAAAATATGAAAACTTATACAAAAGAAGGACTACATGACCCTTGAGAGAAATGGGGCTCACCAAGACTGCTGAGAGGAGATAAGGAGAGCACCACTATCTGCGATCGGCACTGTCTGTGATGGAACCACCTACATCCATTCAAGGATGTAACGCCCCCGGCAAAAGGGACGTTAGTATTGTCGAATAATACTAGTATGTAAGGCAAACACCAATCTCAGTAGAATGAACAGTGAAACAAAGAGCAGGCAGTCACAACAATCAATAAGTACTTCACAGAAATACAAAGAAACACCAAGTAAGGATCTCATAATTTCCGGTTCAATCTTTTCATCTTTTTAGGTTAATAATCTTTAGTGCCAAAGCCACAACTCACAATGCACCGTGTTTTTACACGGAGTCCGGTCTCGGCACGACCGGCTAAGCCATCTCAAGTGATACATATCCATATCCATAATGTAAATCAATAATTCCAACACAAATGTCACCATGTGTATGGCATGGCGTCCGATCTCGGCCCGATCGGCTAAGCCAGCTCACTTGAGACATAACCTCTTTCAATTATTCACTCAATTCACATCACTTTTCCATCTTTCATTACATGGTACAAACAGCCTCATTTATTAAATAGTTCTTGGCACTTTGGCCCATTTTACAATTTAAGTCTTTCCCTTTTTATTCGTTCAAGTAACATCATCATTCATGTCGATAAGTACCATCACATAAGGCATTTCACACATAAGGGAAGGAGTTTGGAAAATCATAATTACGTTCTCAAATAGCATGATGACATGGTAAACATCTAAAACAATTCGGGAACATGAATCTTTCAATCCAACATACTAAGGCAAACAATTCTAGTATGATCAAGTTGGAACTTACACCAATTATTTGGACACCAGGAGTTCGATCCTAAGAAGAAAAGAGTTAGCCATACATACCTCAATTGCGCTTCTTTAGACTCTACAATTATCGAAAACCCTTAGAAACCTCAATCTATTTTTGCAATATAAAAAATTAGAAAAACGTTCATGGTTCTAGTTAACTTTTTTTTATTTTTTCCATACTCTTTATGACATGCATGCAAGATGAACCACTCTCATACCCATGAAGTATTACCCTAGTACCCCATTATAGCTATGTTTGAAATTAAGAGCTGAGGTGATGAAATCTTTCCTTTTTGGATGAAGAATTTGGTGCTCTACTTGAGTATTTCCAATCTTTGAGTGATGGTTGAAGATTAATTGATGAAAATTAGGCCCTCTCTCTAGAACCCTCTCTCTCTCACACTAGAAATATGAGAAATGAGCTTCAAAGTGGACTAAAGGGTTGTTTTAACGGAATGGAGGTCGGGTTTTAAATTAAGAAAATGGGTGTCCCGACACAGGTCTGCGGTCGCATATGCGACCACATAATGGTTATGCGGTCCGCAAAGTGACCGCGGAAATGGCCCTCAGGGGCCTGAACTTACGGCCCGAGTATGCGACCAGTATGCGGTCCGCATACTCATTCTGCGGTCGCATAATGCACCGCAGAACTCCCTCCGCAAAAACTCAAGAGGGATTATACGATCGATATGCGGTCCGCATAGTGGTTATGCGGTCGCATAATCGACCGCAAAGCTAACCTCAAATTGGCCAACGTACTGCTTCACTCTGCGGCCATTATGTGGTCCGTAGAGTGATTATGTGGCCGCAGAAATGCGTCCTTCTGCGAAATATTTTCCTCTAAGTCCATAGGGTATCATTCAATACAAAAAGTCCGAACCCCGGCGAGCTTGAATTTCTACTATAATAACGCAGGAATCTAACTTGGCACCACGAAATTCCGAGTTTTTGGTTTAAATATTTACGGGTCCTTACACCTAAACAGTCAAATTTCCAAATAAGCCCGAGCACGTACTCGTCACCTCGCGTACACGGCCTTCACATGACACAATTAGCACAAATGACTCAAATCCTAAGGGGTAGTTCCCCCTCACAAAGTTAGGCAAGATACTTACCTCGAAGAAGCTAGACCGTTACTCTAAAATGACCTTCTCGTGTGAAACAACCTCCGGACGGCTCAAATCTAACCAAAATAACTTTAATTCATTAATAAAACTCATAGAAAATAATTCCGGATAATAAAGTTTCAATTTTTTTAATTAAAACTAAAAAGTCAACCCAAAAGTCAACCCAAAAGTCAAACCCCTGGCTCGCACCTCGGAACCCGATAAAATTTACAAAACCCGAACATCCATTCCGATACGAGTTTAACCATACCAAAATTATCAAATTCCGATAATGAATCACCCTCCAAATCCTCATTTTTTTTTTGAAAGATTTTATAAATTTCCCAATTTTTCACTTTGATTCTCAAATAAAATCATGAAGTATATATAGAAATTGAACAAGGGCACTTAACCAACGATTGCAGATGAAATTCCTCTCTCAAAATTGCCCACTCTCAGACCTAGGGTTCAAAAATATCACAAAATAAAGCAAAATCTCGAATTACACAGCTGAAAATAAGCTGCAGATGTCGCATTTGCGATCTAGGGTTCGCAATTGTGAACCCTCAAAAAAAGCGAAGAAGCCTTCACAATTGTGAACAAGAACAGGGCTGAAAAATATCGCAATTGCGAACTAGAATAGCGCAGGAGTCAGAATAGCGATAAAATGTTTGCAATTGCGACTATACCAGAAACCAGCAGTCTCTTCGACACGGAAATGAGCATAACTCTCCCATACAATGTCCGAATTCAACGATTCTTTTTGATATGGCTCCGTAATTATAATACTAATCTAATACTTCAATAAAAACTGAATTTGGAGCTTATTTGCTTAATATGGTACCATTTATGCTTGAAGAAACGACGCCAAAACATCAAAAACAAGCGCAATACAACCTAAACCTATCTGAAACATACCCAAGCCACCCAGGACCTCATCCGAACATACCAACAAGTCCCATAACATAACACAGACCTACTTGAGGCCTCAAATCACATCAAATAACTTCAAAATTATGAATCGTACCTCGAATCGAACTTATAAATTTTCAAATCTTTCAAATACCAAAACTCGTGCCAAAACGTATCAAATCAATCAAAAATAACTTCAAATTTTGCACTCAAGTCATAAATGACATATGGACCTATTTTAATTTCTGGAATCAAAATCTGAACCCGATATCAACAAATTCAACCCTCGGTCTAACCTCTCCACCTTCCAAAATTTAAACTTTCCATTTTTTGCCAAACTGCTTCAAATTATTGTACGAACCTCCAAATCCAAATCCGGACACACGCCTAAGTCCAAAATCACCGTACAAAGTTATTGGAGCCATCAAAACCCTATTCTAGAGCCGTTTACGCAAAAGTCAAACCTCGATCATGTCTTAGCGCTTAAGCTTCTAAAACAAGAATCCTTCTTCCAAATTGATCCTGAATCATCCGAAATCCGAACTCGACTGCACACGTAAGTCATAACACATAATACGAGACTGCTCGAGACCTTAAGCCACCGAACGAGATGTCAATTCTCAAAACGATCGGTCGAGTCATTACACGATCGCTTTACAATTATACTCAACTTAATTATCTGATTATTACATGTTTAAAACCTATTTTGTGACTTTAACCATTTACCGCTTTAAATTATATATTTACGCCATTTTTAGGGTTTATGGAGTTATTTTGAGAACAAGTTACGGTATCGTACACTTATTATTTTAGTCACACTACAAATCGCGTCACGTGAAACGCATCCACAATTTACAACATATTTATTTTTATTACTACTTTGCAGTTGTAAGGCCAAGTCGTGCCGAAACGCACTTGAATTTGGGATTAAATATCACAATTATGTCACGGGAACCATACCCATAACCACGATAATGTATTAATTAATCGCGCCTAAAGTAATTACGATGTTCTTAAACTAATGGTTTAAAATACTTTGAGATCGATGTAAGGCAAAAATTATGGAATTCATTGCGGTAAAGTATTTACAAGTTGATGCACGTAATCCTTTGAAGCATTAGATTTGAAACTGAGTTTTGTATCCTTTTGAAAGAATAAACTTCACCAATAAACTAGATTTGTTTTTGAATTTTAAAAGAGGGACAGTGTGGGACACACTAATTATAACGAGTGATTCATGTTCGCGTCTTAATTATGTATACTTAATTAATCAATGATGTTATAAACAAAATGCGATTAGAAGCCCATGTTAAGACCTCCAATAGGTCAAGACTGGCACACACAAATCTATATATATTTATAATTGAGGGGCCTTAAGAGATGATGTGGCATATCTTATAGACAAGAAAATGAATTTATCTATTTTGTCAATTTTTAGATTTTTTCCTCACTCAATTTAGTACAATAATCCATTATTAAATTCCAGAAATACAGAAACGAAAACACTTACTTTCAACTTTTAACCGTTACAACCTTTTCTTTTTACTCGAACCATTGCAACCTTCCACTCTTCATAAACTTTCTTGTAATATTCTGCATAATAAATAAGGAATGAAAAAGAAATTTGTATTAACCTTTCGACCTTCCCACCTTTTCTTTTGACTAAGGTTAGTTTCTTGTGATGATTAATGCACAATTCTTTGGACAAAGACTCTTTTAAGGATATAATTATCAACTTTCCTCATCAATTGATTTTTTTTTATTGCTGGGCCGATCATTTACTTTACAAAAGATAATAAACTAGCGGAGTAGAGGAAGTCAACCAGCAGTGAGGAAGTTTCGGCAGAGAAGAAGCTAATGGTACGGATGAAGCTTCATGTATATATGGTGTTTAATTTTTAATATATTTTAATTAAGTTTCTATTTTAATTTTCAACTGTCATGTACGTTTGGTGTTTGATTTTCAAATATCTATTTTTAAATTTCTATTTTTTCCTTTTTTAATCCCACAGCTTATGTTTGTTTTCCTGGACTTTGTGTCGGAGTTGTCCAAGGTACCTAAGAGAGGATCAAGGGACAAGAGATTTTGGTTCTTGCACAAGAAATGAGGATGCAACTCAATATAATATCCTATAGTAGTTAACACAGTACAGTTGGAAAGTTATATATATGCTAAAACAACTGTTGGAAATTGATTATTATTTTCATAAGAAAATTGAAAGAAAAAAAATGGCAATGGCTAACAGAGGAAGATAAAAATCTGAAAGTGCTTTTAATTCTAATATTCAGGGAAGAAGGGAAGTGTTGATTCTTAAAAAAGCTTCGTGTTTGATCTCATTTTTCCATAACATTTTGTCTTTAGAGGGCAAGACAGTAGAGTTCGCTTTTGAGATTTTTTTTTTCATTGGAGAATAACCTTATAATATATATATATATATATATATATATATATATATATATATATATATATATATATATATATATATATATATATATATGAGTTGTGGATTTCCTAATCTTTGACTCATTAATTTGCGAGTTAATGTAACTTAGTGTAGAAACCTAGCCAGACTAATAAATGCTTTGTCAAAGAGATAATTAGATGAATGAAAAGGGATCAAAAGAGGGTGATATTATTCAGAAGTTAGATAGGTTGAAATAATAGAGGTGTCAGATGGACTTTCTTGATAAGACGTTGAGATGTGATTTTAATTTCAAAGTTCTTGATAGATAAGGTATAGACTTTGTGCAAGCTAGAAGAATTTGCTTTGGCAGAATAGGAGGAAATAAGTCGTAATTTCTTTCTAATTGTAAAATGAAGGAAAAGTTAAATTTAGATGAAATTAATACTACTATATTTTAAGTTTTTGCTTTCACTTTTAAGATGATAATTTAATTTATATATGCTATGTAAAATATTTCTCATTGTTAATGAAGTCTGAACAGTTGTATATGTAATTTATCCGTATAGTAGTCCATGAAGATATGTTTAAGGAGCGACAGTTTTCTTATATGAGAATTGCTATTTATCTTTTTCTTGTTTTTTTTGGGCATTTTTCTTTTTTTTTTTATTTTTTATTGTTATTTGTACTATCAAAAGTCACGTTCTTCCAAACTGAGTGGAACGATTGCAACAACTAATAAAAATAAATTTTGCTATTTGAAAGACGCATGCTTATGAAAGGTTACAACGGTTATTCCCTTTTCTAATTGTGACAATTAAAGTAGTAACTGCCTTTAAATATTATGGTTCTTCAACTCCCCTGTAATTAATGTCTATTAATATGTTTAATGTAAATTTAGGCTAAGCTATACTATTTTGACAACCGTAGCAACACCCCAATAGATATATTTAATTAGTTTCAGTATTCATAAAAAAAAAATATAAAAATGTAGAAATTTATGTCATGGAACATTTTCTTTCACGCTCAGTATACTTTTCTTTGAGGCATATACTCTCATGAAAAGCACCCTACAAAGCAAGCATCCATAAACTAAATGGTTCATCATAGGGGATCGACAAAGGATTGGACAAACATGTATTAATAGAGTGGTTCATCATAGTATTTTCTTTTAAGGTTGTTCATGTTGGAATTATAATTTGTCGTTTGAGTTTACTCTATTACCCATATGTTTGTCGGGTGTAGGTTATTTTTCATCTTTTTACGAGCGATATTGTTTCTGATAATTTTTTCTTGGATGACTTTTTCAAGAGTATCAATTCAAAACTATCAATTCAAGAAGTCTGTAGATCAAACTTCTACAAAACATGGTCTAATTATATTTTCACAAAATTGTGATTAGGTTCCAATTAAACATATACAAGAGAAAAAAAATCATTTTCAAAGTTCATATTGATCTACCCTTTTGAAAAGAATTTTCTTTTTAAGATTGATCATCAATGTAGTAGAATTATTTATTAAGAACTCAGAATTGTTTCTATCCACTCATATCAAGACCCGTTTAATTGTATATTTGATCATAAATAATAACTTAAGTACTATATCTCAAACAAAAAAAAAAAAAGCACTATACCTAAGATTTTAGAAAAGAAAATCAAATTAACTAATAGAATTTATTAAGTGTCCATGCAGATTTAAGTTTGTTATTTACCTTGGGGGAATATTCAAGTCATTACAACTATGATTAGGGCTCAGGGATTGCTTTAATTGGAATTGAAAGAAGAATTGCCAAATAAATTTAAGCAAAGCAAAGGAAAATTAAAAGAAAAAGGAAAGTATTAGAAACTAGGGAATTTGATCCCGTCAACCAGAGAATACATTTAATTGATGTTTTTCTTATTAAGGTTAAAATTTATTTAGTTAATGGAGTTTAGTTTTTTTAATTCAAGCACATATACCAAAATAAGCTTCATGGATTTATTTTTTTTGGTCAAATAATTTTATATATGATGTTGTAAGAAACATGATGAAAAGATATTTGATTAATAAAGATTGATAATTATTTATAAAAAATACAATATTAGTATAAAAATGAGCATTTTTAAATGATAGGAATTGTATTTTTCTTTAAAATGCTCATTTTGCATAAACGGGTGTGGCAACTTCAAATGATAGGTATTTGTATTTATTTATTTTATTCCCTTTTTTGAATTATTTCTTATTTTTTAAAATTATTTTTGTAAGCAGCTTAATTATGAATGATTATTCCTCTTGATAAAGAGAGAAGAGTAAAAATTGTTTCGATTCTTCTTCATTAGAATTAATTCACTCTGTAGTTGTCTCTCCTCACTATTCATCGTTCATCTCTCTCCATTTGTGTGACAACCCACTAAGACTATAGGTACACTTCGAGTTTTCTCTTTCCCCGTGAAATTCAAGGTATGTATTTTTTTTTCTGGGTATGTGTTTCCTCCCCCCCCCCCCCCCTGTTCATTGCCTTGAATATGCCTTGCCCTTTTCGATTTCAC
Organism: Nicotiana tabacum; assembly: GCF_000715075.1. NCBI lineage: Eukaryota > Viridiplantae > Streptophyta > Magnoliopsida > Solanales > Solanaceae > Nicotiana > Nicotiana tabacum. The sequence continues at coordinate 44,885,791 of NC_134093.1, read as the reverse complement.
ATGATTTTTAAATATTAATTTCTATTTTTATCCTATGCTTTATTTTTTCCAGAACTTATATTCAATGCTTACTTTTTTTCTTATAAATGTAATTTTGTTATGTCTTATATATTCTCTCGGATTTCTATGAATGACTCGGGAGTTAAAATAATATTTTATTTATTATATTAAAGTTCCTATATAATATCTTTTACATATTGAAAAAATTAATTTTTTACTTTGAAGTACTATTTAATGCCCGGTGTGCAGTTTAAACTTTAGAGTCTTGGTTTCTTCAAGATTGCATCTGAGTTATGGTATCTTACAGGGGTAGATTTTGGGAAAGTAGAGATTAAGGAAGACATTTCTAAGAAAAACAAATGACTCAACGATAAGAACTAAAAATATTCATAAAGTGTAATGAAACGACAAGAAGTTCTCCTCAGCAAATTGACTTTCAAATATCAAGAAATTTGTTCCAGTTGTTTGCTAGGGTGAGATGTGTGTGAATGAGTGATGTGTATATGTGTGTGAGTTAAGTGAGAATGGGTGAATATCTGTGAATGTGAAGAGTGTGAATGAATAACGCGTGTGAATGAGTGTATTTTTATAACTAAATTTCATCCCCTGCTTCTCAGATTTCTCTTTTTTGTTTCAATCCCTTCCTTTTCTCTTTTTTACTCACTCAGTCCTCCAACCCTGCCTTCTTTTTTCTTTTAAATTGCTCATCAGTCCTTTTCTATCTTCCAGCTAGGGCTGCTTATCGGACGGATTGGGCGGTTAATTACTCTTAACGGTTTGGCTTAACGGTTATCGGCTTTTAAATGTATTAATCCGCTAGCCACCCGATAAGATATCGGGCGGATTGGTATCGGTTTAGCTCTTATCGGGCGGTTTATCGGCCTAATTAAATCTATATTGCGTGCATTAATTGTTTGTTGACCGCCTAGCATACAAATTCATAATAGGAAATTACACATTGAGTCCAGACAAACATGTCTGCTAACGCCTACATAAGAATGATGTAGTGTGTCATGTGTTGTAGCGTGAAAAAAGTAGAATACATTGTAGGCTAGATTACATCCCAAAGCAGACTACATATGAGTCCAGACATACATGTATGTTAACGCCTACCATTAAATCCCAAAGCATACTACATTACATGAGTCCAGACATACATATGTCTGTTAACGCCTAGCATACAAATTCAAAATAGGAAATTCCAGTCTATATTCAAATTGAGTCCAGGATACATATTTCAAAATGATTAACCCATAAGTGAGCAGACTACACAGAAATGTTTGGCCTGCAGCTAACGCCTAACAAAGCTTGAATTTATGTAACTTCAAAGTTCAAACAACAACTTTAAATTTCTAACTTAAACTCTCAACCAGGCATTTCACGCTATATCATTAACCATACAAACAACACCGAGCAAAAGGTAGTTATGTATAGAAATAGGGATGGATTATAAGCAGTAAACAATTTACAGGAAATGCAGATGCGCTATTTCCCCAGAACATAATTCAAGACAGTACTATCATCAATATTGTGGGATAAAAGTTGTGGCAACAACACTGTTGTTCTTCTATTAAACATAGACAGCAGGCATTAGTTTTAAAAAATTAAAGCAGAGGTGAACCATAGACAACAGCTTAAACAATCTTATAGTAGGGTGGGAGAATAAGCTAAGCTAATAGCTGGAAGAAGTGGAAGAGTTTTTGATATTTAATATATATATGGATAAAAACAAATTTTATATATATATTCTTAACAGGTTAACGGATTATCCGTTAAGAAAATTGAATAATCCGCCCCCAAACCGATAAGCCGTTAATAAAAAAATTTCAAACCGTTTCCCATCCGTTAAACCATTAAACCGATACCAATAAGCCATTAAGCTTCGATTTCGGTTCGGTTTTCGGTTTCGGTTCGGTTTTGAACACCCTTATTTCCAGCAGCTTCTAAATTAGTTAGAGAATAGATTCCCTTCCCTTTAATTCCTAGACTACCCCTTAGGAACCCTGTAGTTACCACTTCTCTTTAAATTTCAAATCTCAAATTCACCTAAAGTAAATTCAGTGTGGGCTTGTGGTTTGAAATGGATCAAACTAACAGAACTGGGCTTTGTTTTACCATCCCAAACTTAACTCTAGTAAAATCAAACTGGACCTAAACTAATCAATGCATTACTATCACCTCTAATCAGTTATTAAAATAAAAACAGCCAGAAACTAAACAATTAACATGTAAACAAACTAATTTTTATTGAGGGAGCTAAGTCATTAAACTTAAAATCGTAACAGTCAACTATCAATGCCACATTAAACAAACAACTACCAATTCAAACGACAATTAGCAAATTCAACTAGATATGATCAAAGCTAACTAAAACATGCTTCTAATTACTCTAAAACTAATATGTTAAATAGTCTAATCTTAACAAGTAATGCAATCAAACAAATAATTAACAATCGACAACAATCAATGATCTAGCTAGGCACGATTTAAGAATAGAAGAGAAAGAGAAAGAGGTATACCTATCGGACTTGAAACAACATAGAAGACATCTAGAAGGAGTTGGCCGGTCAACGTTCGGTTGACCAAAATCCGACCACCAATAAATGGATCAAAACTTACACCAATTAATAGCCCTTGTGAAGAGCTGTTCATTGGTGTAAGTTTTAGCCGTAAAATAGCCTAAACCAACGGGCAATAGAAGAGAGGAAAAAGTGGCAACTAGGGTTCAGTTCTTAGATCTAAAATTCGTGAAACTATAGGGATCTTTAGGAAAATCCAATGGTAGATTAAGAAAGAGGGGGAGATGGAGATCACGTGGTGAAAAATTGGGGAGGTTTGGAGTTCGGCCCCCGCCGTGGACAATTACCGGCGGCGGCAGATGGCAGATGAGCAGTGAGGGTGAGAGGAGAAGTCTGGGAGACGTTTTGGGGGGTAGGGGTTTTTGGATTCGGACAGTTCCCTTTTGTTGGATCAGATCCAATCGGACGGTGCAAATTAGATCTTGAACCCAGGATTCAAAGCGACATCATTTTAGGGATCATGCAACATCATTTTGGGGTCTTTGAAGACCAAATGAGATGGGTCGGGTGTGGGGGTGGGCTAAAGCGAGATTTTGGGCCTGAAAACGGCGGCCCAGTTCACTTTTGAACTCATCAGCCCTTTATTCTTTTGTTTTAAAGCTTGTTTTCAAAATTAACCCACTAAACTATTATTCTAATCATCAACTAGTTTTTTGTAAACTTAACCTAATTGGCTACTTTATCAAATAATTTCCTAACTAAATATTTAATCCTCTAATTAACAAAAGAACTAATGAATTTAGCAACGAAAAAAATTGACGAACTAACCTTATCAGTGCAAGAATGACCAATGCATTTTTATTTTTATTCTTTATTTTTTTAATTTTAAAAATGTGACTATAGGTAATAAAGTGCTAAAATGCATTGAAATGAAAGATAAAAAGTATTTTTGACATTTTGATTTAAAGTATTGCTAATTATGTCTAAAATATGCAAATAAATGTGAAACAGATTAAATAAGAAAAATAGAAGAAAATTCCTACAATTCTATAAAGTAATTAAAAGCTATTTTAGAATGTTTTATGAGTAGATTTCATATCGGCCAAAAATTACGTGTTTACAGCTGCCCCTCTTTGTTCGAGAACATGAAGGGTTTTCGGGCAAATATAAAGTGAGCAATTATGAATAATTTTTGCCCGTTTGATTTTTCAAGGGAAGAATTTGAAAAAGTTTGGCCGATCCTTGCTTTCGAGGTTGCCTACATATCCTTGGCTATAAAGGAATCATGTCAGTGTAGTTTTGGATATTTTGGTAGCTGAGACTACCGAAAAGCTATGATTTCACTGTTGTTGCTGCTGTTACTGCTTTCTAAACTCCTTATTACATCAAAATCAAATAAAAGAAACTAAACAAGCCCATCAACTATGAGTTACAAAATTTCTATCTACAAGTCTCCTGAAGCTTTGTCTCGAGTCTTGACTGGTTCTTCATGCAGACTTTCATCATGAACCTCGATGCCCGTCAGCTGCATGTGCTAGTTCATTCTTCTACGGCTTCTTCTTTGATCAAAATGGAGGATGTAATGCTCGTGAATTTAGTCATGTCTTGAGCAGTCCATGTCCTCTTCTTCCTGCTTTTCCCCTTGAGTTTACCTCTTTTCTTTTCTTTGTTATTTCTTTATTCTGGGTTGAGATTTCATCTTTTTGTTCTCTCAAAACTTGTGCCTCGAGGTAAAACCTACTAAGACACCAAAACAAACAAACAAACAAAATTTTCTGCCCAGTTTTCACTAGGAAATTTTGTGAATTATTATAACAAAAATTCTAAATTATATCTTTATTGAAAGTAATAAAATGTCGGGAATGGTGTACCCTGAAAAAATCATGTTTTTGGGAGATGGTGTACCCTTCTTATGAAAATGATGCCTCGACTAAGGATTGGTGTACTTTATATTGGAAAAATACAGCCAGGGAATGGTGTACCCTATATTGGAAATGACATCAAGGAGTGGTGTACCCTGCATTTAAGATGAATCAACTAGGGAATAGTGTACCCTATATTGGAAAATACAGCTAGGGATTAGTGTACCCTATACTGGTAAAATACTAGAGAGTGGTGTACCTATATTGGAAAGATATCAAAGAGTGGTGTACCCTGCATTTAAGATCAATCAACTAGGGAGTGATGCACCCTATGATGGAAAACATAGCTAGGGATTGGTGTACCATATACTGGTAAGGAGACTAGGGAGTGGTGTACCCTATATTTGCAATGATACCAGGGAGTGGTGTACCCTGCATTTAAGATCAATTAACTAGGGAGTGGTGTACCCTATATTAACAAAGATATCAGGGAGTGGCGTACCCTGCATTTAAGATCAATCAACTAGGGAGTGATGTACCCTATATTAACAAAGATATCAGAGAATGGTGTAGTCTGCAATTAAGCTCAATTAACTAGGGAGTGGTGTACCCTGAGCTTAAGCTCAATCAACTAGGGAGTGGTGTACCATATATTGGAAAATACAGCTAGGGATTGATGTACCCTGTACTGGTGAAGAGAATAGGGAGTAGTGTACCCTATATTTGGAATGATATTAGGGAGTGGTGTACCGTGCATTTAAGATCAATCAGTAATGATATCAGGGACTGGTGTACCCTGCATTTAAGATCAATCAACTATGGAGTGGTGTACCCAATATTAAAAAATACAGCTAGGGATTGGTGTACTCTATACTTGTAAGGAGACTAGGGAATGATGCACCCTTTGTCTAAAATATCATCTGCATTTTGGATTCACTTCTTTTTTTTCTTTTACTCTGAATTGAGACTTATTCTTTTGGTCATCTCGAACCTTGTGCCTCGAGGTAAAACCCGCTCAGACACCAAAACAAGAAAATAGACAAAAAATTTCTACCCTAGTTTTCACTAGAAAAATTTCATGAGTTATTGTAACAAAAATTTTCTACTTCTTTATTGAAAGCAATAAAAGGTCGGGAATGGTGTACCCTGAAAAGATCATGATGATTTTTTTAATGGTATTCCTTTATTATCAAAAAGATGTCTCAACAAGTATTGGTGTATCTAATGTTGGAAAAATATGGCAAAGGAATGGTATACCCTATATTGGCAATGATATCAGAGAGTGGTGTACCCTGCATTTAAGATCAAATCAACTAGGGAATAGTGTATCCTATGTTGGAAAACACAGCTAGGGATTGGTGTACCCTATACTGGTAAGGAGGGAGTGGTGCACCCTGGATTCTATGTCTAAAATATCAACTAGGGAATGGTGTATCATATGTTGAAAAACGCAGGAAGTGATTGATGTACCCTATAATACCATGATTTTGAATTTTTGATTTTCTTCCTTCTTTTTTTAGAGAATGAGTAAAATGCGGCAAAGAATTTTGAGAAGACTTCCCTTTTCAATCTCGGCACGATTTTCTTTTAATGGTACCTGCTTCTTGCGGGGTTGTTTTTAGATTGCACTTGTTTTCTGTTTTTCAACAAAGAACAATCGTTAGTTTAAAATGGTGGTCGGTTTTGTGGCCTTTAGTGTTTCAATTACTTGATCTCGGCCCATCTTCTTTTGATGATGATTTCAACTGTAACTGGATGTTTCCTGAATACCAATTGCACTTCTGGCCCCAAAAACTTTTGGTTTTTCAAACATTTGTCACGATGGTTGGTCGCGCAGGGGGACTTAACCTTTTCACACTTTATTTTGCCTTTATGGACATTCCGCTTTTTGCTTCTTTCTTCCAAAGTTTTCAATCTTAGAGCATTGGGGAACCTTTGGCTTTTCACACTTTGCTATGACGGTTAGTCGTGTGTGACTTAACCCTTTCAACTTCATTTTTCCCTTGTAGGCACTTCAATTTGATTTCCTTCTTCCAAAGTTTTCTATTTCAAAGCATCATCCAACCACGGCCAGCCGGGGTCGACTTGATGCCCTTACAGAGGCTGGGTGCCTTTTGAATTTATTAGCTCATGTCGAACGAGAGCCCTGTAAATCAGTCTTGTCATCTCTTCTTTGCCTTATTTTTGGAACAAAGTTAAACCGAAAGGGATTCAAAGAAAGGAAAGGAACGAAGGACTTATCTGAGAGTACATGCAGACTTTAATGAACATGACAAGCCTTTTGGACTGTGGATGCCTGATTTGTGTAAACCGTCCGACTCTAAGAAACTCATCGCAAATCTTGTCTTGAAACCGAGAAACCCAACCCAGAACTGTGTTGATGCCATGGCTGCGTGGATCATCTTTGCGATCAATAGTGCCCTTTGCGGGTTTTCACTAACAAGACTCTCTCATTTTCATTTTTTCTACTCACCATCGCCCTACAATGCCCATGAGGGTTTTTACCAATAGGACTCTCTCATTTTATTTCTCTCATTTGGTTGTATCAGACCTAAGTAATTGTATCCTCCGATCCTTGAACATTCATGCCGATTGGTCGGAAGGACTTGAAAGGGATTTGGGTAAAAAGAAATTTGGATTGAATTACAACTTTGGAACCTTTGGGGCGAAATCATAGCCAAAACCTTGTAACAGCTGCCCTAGTTTTTACTTTTGGGGGAACATGAATTTTTATTTGGAGTGACCGAACCCCAGAGTGAGGCTTCCTACGTATCTTTTAGGAATCAGGTCGAACGTAGTTCAATTCACATGAACTTGTTTTGATATTTGTTTTGTTTTCTTTTTCTTTTTCTTTCTCTTCTCTTTTTTTGTCCTTTTCTTTTTCTTTTTCTTTTTCTTTTCTTTTCCTTTTTCTTTTCTTTCTTTTGCATACAAAGTTTCAAAGAGGGTGATCAAAGAAAACGTATTGGCTTAAAGGGTTTGCAAAGGGTTGATAGTGTTTGGGTAGCGAGAATGAAAGCCTTTGTCATCCCAATTAGAGAATGTTAATAGCGAGAATGAAAGTCTTCGTCATCCCAATCAGAGAATGTTAACACCGAGTAAAGAGTCAAACATAGTACCTTTCCACTACATTTCTGTTGACTGTTGTCTCGAGGATTTTTCCTTCGATGTCTCACAAGTACAACGCTCCTTTTGGAAACACTCTTGTTAAAATGTATGGACCTTTCAAATTTTCAGCGAATTTTCCATTAGCATCTTTATGGTACGGGAGGATACGTTTTAGAATGCGTTTCCCCACTTCAAACTTTTTGGGTCGTACTTTTTTGTTGTATGCACGGTCCATTCTTTATTGGTACAACTGCTCATGACAAGCTGCGGTCAAACATTTTCCATCAATCAAATAAGTTGTTCTAATCGGGTTTTGACCCATTCTTCATCCTCGATCTCGGCTTTGACAATGATCCTAAGAGAGGAAATCTGCACACATTGATGTGCGCTCGATTTCATTTGGATTTGGCTTAGGCTTACTCTCATACTATTCCAATTCTTTGTTTATTTCCTTAAAAAGCCTTATCTTCATCGTATTGTGCTTCTCGATTCATTATTTCGAAGTCTGACATCGTTTTAGGATCTTTGCATGAAGTTTGCAAGCATGTCATGTTATTAAAATCTGCGTTAACAAAACTGAAAAAGAAAATAAGAAGCGTGATAAGATTAAGAAAAGAGACATTCACGGACGCTGAAATATTGATTTCCTTTTTTGATATTTTTTTTAAAACATAAAAGGGTTTACATTAAAAAGTAAGATAATAAAGTAAAACATCCGGATTACACCGTGTAATAATCCGGACGCAGAAATGATAGCAAGACCGGCTACCAAGACTCCCATCTAACAAGGAACTTTTCAAGTTTTGCGCCCATTTTTAGGTTTCTCTTCTATTGCGGAAATGGCTACTATGGCTTTCAATGCCGGATCAAATTCCCTATCATCACAGATCATTCTAACAACTGGACCATTGTTGTGATTAGGCAAAGGATTGTTCGTCACATTATGGGCCTCTTCTTCCTTAAGAACTATTGCCCTGACCTCAATGAGGTCCTCCACTGCTCTTTTGGGAGTCCAACAGTCGTCAATATCGTATCCCACCGCTCCAGAGATATATTCACATCTAGCATTGACTTGGTGCAAGGGAGACTTGGGGTTCGGCCGATTCGGGGCCACTGGTTGCAGTAGACCTAACCTGATTAGCTTTTGAAACAAACTTGAATACGATTTACCAATAGGGGTAAACTGATTCCTTCTGAGAGGCTCTCTTGGACAAGGATTGTATTGGGAACATTTTATTGGGGATTATATGGAGCTTGGTAGGGATGGGCATTTCTGGAAGTGGAGCTCGGTTTTGTGTGTAATGCTGTGGCCGTGTGTAAGGTTGCGCGTTCATCACCGCATAGTGGCGGTGCCACGGCGTATGCAACATCATGATGTGGGTAGTAATGTTGTAGGGTTCTGGGTGGCATATATGATTGGTTGAATGACCTGCAGGCCCCCTTGAGCTCGAAGCCATCATGGCTTCCTTTTCTTTCCTGTTTCTGTTTGCCAGAACCCCCCGAACCATTTTGGATGGCCTGTGATGTGGCTTTAAGAGTGTCCTGACTTAGTATTCTTCCTGTTTTCAAACCATTTTTGATTATCTCTCCAATATTAATGGCCTCAGCGAACGGCCTCCCCATGGCAGATATTATATTTTGAAAATAGTCTGACTCTTGAGCTGGTAGAAATATCGTGACCATTTCAGCCTCATCCATTGGAGGCTTTACCCTGGCGTCCTGCTCCCGCCACCTGATGGCATATTCACGAAAGATTTTTATGGGTTTTGTCTTCAAATTGGACAAAGAATTTATATCAGGAGCGATGTCCACATTGTACTAGAACTGGCGGACAAAGTCTCGGGCTAAGTCATCCCATACATGCCAATGGGTAATTTCTTAATCCATGTACCACTTGGAAGCTATTCTAATAAGACTCTCTCCAAAATAAGCCATTAATAGCTCTTCTTTCCCACCAGCACCCCTCATCTGGTTACAATACCATTTTAGATGAGCGATCGGGTCTCCGTGCTCGTCGTATTTTTCAAACTTCGGTGTCTTAAAACCCTCCGGCAAGTGGACGTGAGGAAACATTCAAAGGTCAGATTACGAGACACTCTTTTGGCCGTTTAGGCCTTGCATATTTTTCAAGCTTTATTCCAAACTCCTCATCTTCCGAGCCATTTCCTCCTGCTCGGGATTCTTGACCACTCTTTCTAGTTCACCTGGGAAGTCATATTGTGGAGATTGAGTAAATGAGTTCGGGGGACATAAGTTATTTCTGGTTGAAATTGTGGACCTTGAAAGGTAAAAGTTGGAGGCTCAACATACGGTTGAGGTATAGTTGGTTGTGCTGCTTTAAAGAGGAGTGCCGTAGAGAAAAGAACTAGCGGTGCTCTTGAAACCGGCACCTGGGGACGAACCTGATGGTAGGCTATAATATCGTGTTTGAGTCGCTTATTGCACTCCAATTTACTACACTTTATTATTTTTGAGCTATAATTGATAGTGTTTTGCACTTATTGTGTGTTTTTGTAGATGTTATGGAATGAATTTGAGTGATTTGGAGCTTTGAAGTGTGAGTAAAAGCCCAAGGGATTAAGCCGGGATCGTGTTCAGGGGTCGAGGACCAAGTCTGGACATCAAAACGCAAGAAAAATCCGTACTCTGAGAAATTCCCACTTCCACGGCGCGTGGGGCGCCACGCTTGTCCATTTCTCTGCTGCCTGTCAAAACCAACTCTATGGATTTCCCCACTAATGCCCCGCATAGCACGTCGCCCCATGCAGCGTGCCTGTGCAATATTTACAGAGTAATTTTCTTATTTCAGCTAGGAGAAGGTGATTTCATCTGGGCCCGACCCTACTTGGTATAAATACATGAAAAATATTATTTTCTTGACTTTTGACATACTTTAGACCTAAGGAAGCTAAGGAGAAGGGGGAGGAGCAAAAGCACAAGGATTTCATCATTCCTTCCTCACTCAAGACCCGAGTTCGGATTGAATTTATATTTTCCTATACTATAATTTTATTTGTGATGAATTGCTCCATATCTATGGAGTAGTTCCCTTTAGGGTTTCATGGATTTGGTGTATTGATGATTGTTTATGGATTATAACTCTAGTTTTATGTATTGAAGCGTTGTTGGATGATCTAATTGTTGCATCTATATTCACTTGTTCATGTAATCGAGAGAGGCATAACTTATGATATCTTTGCATTATATTGTTGGTTGAGTTCATTAATTCTTCTTAGTAATCGAAAAATGCTAGTTGAATCATTGATTAAACCTAGTTAGGAGGATAATCGAGAGAGATTCTCCTAAAGACCAATCCACTATGCATTCTTGCATATCTTCACGTGCTTAAATTGGTTCATCTCGTGAGGTTAAGACTTAAATCGAGAAAGGAGTTTTTGCTGAACGTATGAACTAATAGTTGAGTGAATTCGAGAGACTCACTTGAACATTAGAAGTGAATTATCTAGAGTTAGATCCCAAACAATTATCTTGCACCTATCCTATCAAAACTCTATATTCTCCCACTGATAACTTTCTTTGCTTATTTCTCGTTTCGATTGTCATTAGTCAATAACTTTAGATTCGTAATTAATTTTAGTTATTAATCATATAAATCTCAATTATTGATTCTCCTGGATAGCAATCAAGCTAGAAACTACAAGAATACTGTTTAAATCCAATCCATGTGGATACGATATTATACTATACTATATTTGACTAGCGAGCATAATTTAAGTGTGTGTTTCGAGCTCGTCAGAACCACATAAGGCATTCTGGGACCATTAGTCGGCATAGGCGGGTACCCATATGGGGTGAATGGGTTAGTCATAGGGACACTAGTAGCCCCGCCTGGTCTAGGGATCAACTCAGGAAATCCAGGAATGGCACTCGACGGTTACTTCCTGTTAGACCATGAATCCCACATTTCTAGCATACAGAGGCGTAACATTCTGTTCTCTTCAGTCGGAGCTAACTCTGGCGATGGAATAGCCAGTGCCGGGCTATCCTCGGGGTTAATAATATGCAGTTTATTTTCGGAGGACATAGGAACCTTTCCTTTTGATCTGGTGAAGTATGGATGGGAAGACAGAATACCAACAAAACCAATCACCTAAAACAGAACCTGGCTTTGGCAGAAACAACAAAATTGTTAGCTCAGGGCATTCAACAGATAGCAAATCGCTCGTTAGGATGCAATGCACCTAAATAGTTAAAACACTTCTATTATGTGTTTGAATGGTTGCGTGTTTTATCCTGGCTTTAATTGTCCCTTTCCACTTTGTAATTCTTTTTTTTCATTTCCCGCTCTCTTTAGGATTTTATCATTCCTGATTTTTCTCTTTTTTTTTGGTTGTTGTCGCTCTATGTTTTCTTTTTTGTTTTTTTCACTTTTCATTTTTCTCTTTTGTTTTTGTCACTCTTTTTCTTTATTTTTGTTGTTTTTATCACTATTTGTTTTTCTCTTTTTTGTTGTTATGTTTTTTTTTCACTCGATTCATTTATGGCCTTGATCGCATCCGATGGTGATTGCCTATGTATCATGACGCCGCATGAATTAAATCTTTACGTAGTTCAGGGAACGAATGGCTCCTATAAGAAAAATATTTTGGATATTGTATTTTTTTTTATTTTTTATTTTTGAATGAAAGACTTCTAAAGATTCTTTTTCCTTTTCTTTTGTTTCGAGTTTTTGGGAATTTCGAAAGTAGAACGAAAATATTTTTGTTTGGATTTCAATTCGTTTTCTCTTTTTCTAAAGAAGAAAGAAAATATTTTTGAATTTTGAATGTTGCTTTTGAAATTTCCGAAAGAGAAACTTCTAAGAAAATATTTTGGATTTCTCAGTTTTCTTTTAATTTCCGAAAGCAAACTTCTGAAGAAGAGCAAAAATATTTTTGGACTTCAATTCTTTATGAAATTTACGAAAGAATGACTTCTAAAGAAGAACGAGAATATTTTTGGATTTTTGATTTTAATTTTTTAATGTTTTGAATTTTTTGGCAGAAAGACTTCTAAAGAAGGGAAAAACTTATTTTTGGATTTTGATTTATTTTCTTCTTGACTGAAAAACTTCAAAAAAGAAGGAAAACATTTTTTGGGTTTAAATTTTTATTTTGGATTTTCTAAGGAAAAACTTCTAAAGAAGGAAAATATTTTTGAATTTTTTGAAAGTTGGGGCGGAACCCGATGAAGGTTGCCTACCTATCTCACATCCGGTGAGATCAGACCTACGTAGTTCGGTCAGCTCTTTTTTTTATCAGGAATGGGAACTGGATGGCACCTTTGAAAAACTCGGCTTATTTGGTAACAATCATTTGTTTGGAGTAAAAGTTTTGATAGGATTTTGGATTTTTCAAATATCGGGATATTTTGGAAACCGGGTAAATTTCTCTCTCCTATTTTCTTCCTTCTAGTTTCTCTTGATCTTTTTTCCCTATTATAGAAGCCAATCAACATGCAAGTCAAAATAAAAAAATGCACAAGTAGCACGTAAGATGCATCAGAATAGTCTTTTAATTTGGGTACACGTGTCCTAGATGGACCCAACCCTTGTGTTGAGTCCCCAAAGTCAAATGCACGTGATGCAAACAAGCATACCTACTAGGGATCCAGCATGAGGCTATGTCCTTCTAGGTTTAAACCTTAAAGGTATTGAGTTCTAGACTTGTCTTACTCGAGCGGACAACTCGAGCCGGGGGAGCAACGTACCTGGAACCAAAAGGCCATCCGACTTTGTAACCCATCCGATCCCCGATCTAAAATTAAGGCATTGACAGTTCTAACAGAAACAAAGCCACGCCAGCGTGCGGTTCCCAGAAGATTTAGAAGACTCAGAAAGAAGAAGGATGGTGTAACGGTTTTATTTTACAGTTCACGCAATATCAAAGTTGTCACGACCCAATTCCCACTATAGGCCGCGATGGCGCCCAATGTCGCCTCTAGACAAGCCAACGGTGAACTATCCATTTAATTATTCATTTTAATATTTTTAAAGTCATTGAATTTTATTTAATAAATATACTAAGAGTAATGATCGTAGTAATATAATTCATGAAATAAACATAAGAGTGAAGTGGTGAAATTAATAGACAAAAACCATGAATATCTACTAGAAATTTCCCAAAATCCGGTGTCACAAGTGCACGAGCATCTAGTAGAATGTACAAATATCCATGCAACTACTGTCTGAAGTAGAATAGACATAAATAATAAATACAACAAGAGGAGGCTCCGGGTGCTGCAGAACGGAGCATGGAAAGCAGCCCACCACTAGGCCTCCAGGTAATGCGAATGCCTGCCTGGACGAACACCAGATGTACCCACCTCAGAACCTGCACAATTTGTGCAAAAGTATAGTATGAGTACGTAAACAACGTGTACCTAGTAAGTATCTAGTCTAACCTCGAAGAAGTAGTGATTAGGGGTCGACATCGACACTTACTAATGGTCAATATACATAAATTGCAAGAAATATAAGTAGGCATGAAGTACAACAATAACAATGGAATAAGAGGCAATAAATAAGTGATTCTTTAACAAAAATAACAAGTTAAAAGTCCCCAAATATCACATTCTATTTTAAACAAATAAGGGTCAGCAAATAATTATAATTCCTCAAGTCATGAAGGATATATCGAGTATAATCGGACTCCTAGTGACAACATGCACGAGTTATGCCGAGGTCATACGACCTGATCCATAACAATCGTGTACATACACTATCGAGGTCGTACAGCCCGATCTATGAATGCCTCTCATTATATATATAAATATTGCCGAGGCGTTCGGCCCGATCCACAGGAATATGAAAACTGTTCGGACTACGAAATATGTATTTACAACCCCAAGGTAAACATATAAAGGAACATAAATTTTCCATCAATAATTAAACATTCCACCAAATGTCTAAGTAATGAAGCTCAGTCTAACATAATTTCTAATCAAGTTTTACTTATTAATACAAGCGATTAAACTAACAAGTTGAGTTCAAATAGTACAAGTTTTGCATAATAAAGTCCTATGTCTACCCAGACATAACATGATTTTTAGCTACGTACGGACTCTCATCACTTCGATACGCAGCACCCACAAATTATTAGCAAATAATAATTTAAACACCTATGGGGGATATTTCCCTCTTATAAGGTTAGGCAAGAGACTTACCTCGTTTCCAAGTCCTCTTCTCAGTCCACAAATCACACAATTAGCCTCAAATCGGTGCCGAGCAATCCAAAACTAGCCAAAAGTCGTACAAACTAATCAATATATGCTCAAAAGTTCATAATTTAACTATTAGAGCAATTACCCAACTCAATTTGGAAGGTTCCTAAAATTCACCCCCAGTCCCACTTTCCCAGATTCCAGAAATTTTCATAAATAAATGTTACCCATAACCTCACGAACACAAATATATAATTTCTACTCAATTCCAAATTTATTTTCGTGGTTTAATCCCATTTTTACCAAAACCTATGTTTTTCAACAAAATCCTAAAGTTCCCACAATTTACATGTTATAAAGGAATTACTTACCTTATGATGATAGATGAAAAACCCCCTTCAAGAGCTCCAAAATCGGCCAAGGGAAATGAAAATGAGAGAAAATGGCCTAAGTCCCGTTTTTAAAACAAGTCTCTGCCCATGCATTCCTTCTTCGTGGTCGCGAAAAGGGCCTCGCGATCGCGAAGGCAAAATTCTTCCACACCCAGAAAATGTGCATCGCAAACGCGACAGGAGACTCGCGATCGTGAAGGCTATCCTACCCTACGCTTCACGAACGCGAGCTCCTCTCCGCGAACGCGAAGAGTACCATTCTGAACCCTCCCCATCTGGCTTTCCACTACGCAATCGCGACCCATTGTATGCGAACGCGAATGCCAGTGTGCCCAGAACACCGCGATCGCGACCTCCCTTTCGCGAACGCATAGAACAAAACTCCCCAACCCAATTCCTTCACCGCGAACGCGAGGCTTTCACCTTTCACCGTGTTTGCGAAGAAGGAAAGCAATAGTACATTTTTTTGCAACTTGGCTTAGCTCCAGGCGGTCCGAAACACACCCGAGCCACCCATGACCCCGTCTAAATGCACCAACAAGTCCATAAACATAATACAGACTTTCTCAAAACCTCGGAACATATAAAACAACATCAAAACTAAGAATAGCACCCCAAAACCAAATTGATCAACTTATGAACTTCAAACTTATATAACTAGCACCGAACGCGTCGAATCATACTTAGACAACTCGGAATGATGCTAAATTTTGCGTATAAATCATAAATCACCATACAAATATATTCCAAGGCTCGAAATTACAAACGGATCTCGATAATACTAAATTCTACTTAAAACCAAATTTAAAGAACTTAAAAACTATCAATGCGCCAACTATCAACATTAAGTGCCGAAACGCTCCCGGATCACCCTAATCTCAATCCGAACACACTCCCAAGTCCAAAATCATCATACAAAACTATTGGAACCATCAAATCCTGGTTCCGAGGTCGTTTACTCAAAATGCTGACTCAAGTCCAATTTGGCCATCTTAGGCCACTATTAAGGAACTAAATATTCTGATTTTAACCTGAACCCTTCCGAACCCAAACCAACCATCCCCGCAAGTCATAAAATAGTAAAAACACATATGGGGAGTATTAATTAGGGGAAAGAGGATCTACAAAGCAATACGATTGGTCGAGTCGTTACATTCTCCACCTCCTAAACAAATGTTAGTCCTCGAACGAGTCTAGAATCATACCTGGAGTGTTGAATAAGTGTGGATATCTGCTCCTCATGTCCTCCTCGGTCTCCCAAGTCACCTCCTTGACTGGTTGACCCTTCCACTAGACCTTTACTGCAAAAATATTCTTAGACCTCAATTGGCAAACCCGCTTGTCAACAATGGCAACTGGCTCCTCCTCATAACCCAAACTCTCATCTAGCGGAACAGTGTTGTAATCTAACACATGCGACATGTCGGCATGGTACTTTAGAAGCATAGACACATGGAAAACCGAATGAACTATCGATAGACTAAGAGGCAAAGTAAGCTCATAGGCAACCTCCCCAACTCGCTTCAACACCTCAAATGGGCCAATAAACCTTAGACTCAGCTTGCCCTTCTTTTGAAACCTCATGATACCCTTTATCGGTGACACTTCCAAGAGAACTTTCTCATCCACCATAAATGATAAATCATGCGCCTTCTGATTTACGTAACTCTTATGTCTGGATTGTGCTATGCGAAGCCGCTCCTGAATCAACTTTACCTTATCCAAGGCATCCTTTACCAAATCAGTACCGTACAACCTAGCCTCGCCAGTATCAAACCACCCGATGGGGGAATGACATCGCTGACCATATAAAGCCTAAAATGGATTCATCTCGATGCTGGACTGATAATTGTTGTTATAAGCAAACTAGGCCAAAGGCAAGAACTGACCCCACTACCCTCCGATGTCAATCACACACGCTCTGAGCATATCCTCTAGAATCTGAACTATCCGCTCTGACGTCAGTCTGTGGATAAAAGGCTGTGCTGAGCTCTACCCGGGTGCCCACACCCTCTGTACTGTACTCCAGAAATGCGAAATGAACTGAGGGCATCTATCTGAAATGATGGAAACAGGCACACCATGCAACCAGACAATCTCCTGAATGTAAATTTGGGCTAATCTCTCTAAGGAGTACATAGTCACAACCGGAACAAAGTGTACTGACTTGGTTAGCCTGTCGACAATGACCCAAACGATATCAAACTTCTTCAACGTCCGCGGCAATCCAACTACGAAGTGCATAGTGATACACTCCCACTTCCACCGGTATAAGCATCTGCTGAAGTAGGCCACCTGGCCTCTAATGCTCATAATTAACCTACTGGCAATTTAGACATCTCGCTACATACTCAACTATGTCCTTCTTCATCCGCCGCCACCAATAATGCTGACTCAGGTCGAGATACATCTTCGTAGCGCCTGGATGAATAGAATACCGAGAACTATGTGCCTCCTCTAGAAATTTCTCCCTCAAGCCATCAATATTAGGAACACATAGGCGAACATGGAGTCGCATAACACCATCCTCACCGATAGTAACCTCCTTGGCACCACCCTATGGTACCATCTCTCTAAGAACCAGTAAGTGCGGATCATCGTACTGACGAGCCTTGATCTGCTCAAATAATGAAGACTGAGCCACAACACATGCTAGAAATCGACTAGGCTGTGAAATATCCAACCTCACAAGTCTGTTAGCCAAGGATTGAATGTCCAATGCCAATGGCCTCTCCTCCGCTGAAATGAATACCAAACTTCCCATATTCTCGACCTTTCTGCTCAAGGCATCCGCAATCACATTCGCCTTGCTTGGATGGTAAATTATGATAATATCATAATCCTTCAGTAACTCAATCCACATGTGCTGCCTCAAATTAAGATCCCTCTTCTTAAACAAATGCTGCAAGCTGCGATGATTGGTGTAAACCTTATAGGACACCCCATAAAGATAATGCCTCTAGATCTTGAGAGCATGAACTATCACGACCAACTCCAAATCATGTACGAGGTAATTCTTCTTGTTGGCCTTCAGCGGACGTGAAGCGTATGTGTTAATTTGAGTGCCCTTATGAATTACTAAAGAACTTAGTTCATTACCGTACTCCTTAAACGTGAAGTAAAATAAGTAGTAAAGTAAAAGACAACAATTTTACGTGGAAAATCACCAGGCTCAAAAGGTGCAAAAACCACGACTCCGTAGGATTTTTAACTTCAACTCCACTAGAATAATGAGACAGAATGTATCGATTACAAGACTGTAACTCAATACTCTTTAGTACTCCTACTACAGCTATTTGATTTACAAGTTACTCCAACCTGTAAAGTAAACACTCACTCCAACTCACTAACTGTTTGTGACACTTTGATTACAACTCGATTTCCTAAAATACATTCACTAGACTGACTCAAGAAGAATACAACACTGGTACTCGACTAGAGTGTGTAAAATGTAGTTCTCCAGTTGATGTGCAAAAGGATGTTCTCAACAGTCTAGATGGATAGTATTTAAATGCTTGGACTCCAAGATCTTCTAGGAGTCCTATGCTTAGTCACCTTCTCATTTGATAGGAATCCTATTATTCCAAGGACTCCATAAGTCTTGGGACTCTTGTCTCTCACTTATTTATTCATATATTCTTGGGAAACAACCCTTATCATGTGTAGCAGCCTTTTCCACCAAAATCACACTGGGGTAACTTTGAGATAAAGTTACTGTCTTGTAAAGACATACAATTATCAACCATGAGGATTTGGTCCTTCACCCTACGAAGATGATTCTTAGAGCAGTTAAGCAGCTAAGTTGCGGACCTTGTTCTTCGAACATTGCATCTAAACAAACTTTATTAATCATAAAAATCTCAATACTCAACAAATTTTTCCTTTTTGATGATGACAAACTGTGTACATACTAGAACCGGGTACTCACACCAAATCATGATCAATAGGCACATCTCACCACAGACAGGCATATCCATACCAACATATACACAACACCCCCAACTCTATCTTCCCCCTTTGGCATCATAGAAAAATAACAAAAAGATGTTACACATATTAAGCACAGTTAATGTACGATTCAAGGCCATACATGCTACAACACAAGCTCGAGTATTTTCAAAGCAAACAAACTAAGATGATGATATAACAATGTACGAAACATTAAAACATTATAAGAGAAGTCATTTAGTAGTGCCAAAATAAGCCTGGGGCCTTGTCTTAAACCATTAGAACAAAATAAACTAAACATGCTGCAACCTACTCAGACTAGAATAGAAAAAGACAAAAACTAAAGCATAACTGGGATAACAAAAGAAACTAAGGACACTAAGGAAGGAACAAGTTCATGGGTGAGAGGTATAGGGGGTCAATGCTTTCACAAAGGAGGAAATATGTTATGCATGAGCTTCCCTATCCATTTTGAGATCTTCCCTAAGCTGCATGGTTTCTTTTCTCAACTCATCATTGTCTTCTCGAAGCTTGGCATTCTCCTCAACAGCCAACTCCAACCTCTTAGTGAGCTTTGTTGCTTTGCTGCTACCAGGCAGAATAGCAGATCTTGTTGGTCATCTAGCCTTGATCTCCTCATAGCCACACTGCTTGAGGGTAACAACATCCAAAACATCATTGTGATTTACATACTTAAGCTCAGGCAAGGCAATGTTGAGCTTGTCAAACAACTCACTCAACATGAAGCCATAAGGCATAGCATGCTTAGGCTTGGAAGTGTCTGCAGCTCTTGCAATATGTTGAATCACCAGGCTAGGGAGATTGACAGGTCTATCAGTGTCATGCAGTTCCATCACAGCCATGTCCAATAGGGTAGCCTCATGCCTTCTCTGAGACCTCTGCATAATGAAGAAATTGACAAAGTGAAATAACAGCTTGTGGAAGAGGGTCATATCAGTCTTGTACACCTTCTGGAGAGCATCCAGTTCAAACATTTAAGAGAACTTCCTTGTGACCACAATTCTTGTTTCCACATCATTGTCTATGGATGGCCTCTTTTTTCTTCAAGTAATTGTCAAAACCTAAAGAAGGAATATTCAGAAGCATCCCCAACTCCTCAGCATCAAACTCCATCTCAAACCCCCTTACATTACTCTTGACCACCTTTCCATCAAACTTGAAGTTTGCATAGAACTCCACCACAGTAGGCACACACAGAGGAGGGAAAGCCTTGACAAACTTATGTTTTCATCCCTGTAGCTCAAGTTTCTCAACCAGTTGAGACATACCCTTTTCATCAGTGTTTGCAAGAATCTCCCCATTAAGCACTTTTCTGTTCCTGAACTCAGTGAGTTTATCAACCACACAACCACACTCTTTCTCTTTTTTCCTCTACTGGCCCTTGCAGATGGGGTAGCAGTCTTCTTAGCTCTGACAACCTTTCTCTTTTGTGTTGATGACTTTTCTGGCAAAGCAGAACCAGACTCATCTTTTTCATCCAACTCAACAACTGGTTCCACAACTGAAACTTGCTTCCTTGGCTTCTTGGCACCTCTGGACTCCTTAATGATTTGTTCATCAACTGCCTTTATTTTACTCCTTGTGAGAGGAGTCCTGGTAGGAGGAGCCACTTCTTTCCTTGCAGGGACAACAGACTTTGTTGCTTTCACAAGAGTCTTCCTGGTTTTTTTCCCTACTGTAGACAAGGGAAAATTATCTTCATCACTACTTACCTCCTAATCTCCAGTGAAAGGAGTTAAGAAAGGCCTAGTTTCTTCAGTCATTTTCTCTCTACTTGCTTCTTCTGAAGGGTCTATGACAGTGTTCCCAATAGTGATAGAGCCTTCAGATTCCCCACTCGTATTCTCATTCTCTTCCTCACTTTCTTGATCCTCTCCTTCACTCTCACTTATTTTTTCTTGATCCTCACCTTCACTCGCAGAATCACCTTCTTCTTAATTGTTCTTTTCTTCTTCTGCAGAATCATCCACTTGTTCATCTATCTTATCTTCTGTCTCACTCTCCTTCTCTTCACCAGAATCTCCCTCATTCTCACTCTTTTTCTCTTCATGAGCAATGTACTAAGTCAGATGTTCCTGATGACTACCCACTTCTCCTTCTTTTTATCCTTCATTATCATCCTCATCCTCCGTCTAACTAAAAGAAAGACTATAATATGCCTTCCTTTGTACTGGTTCTTTACTACCTTCCCCCTCAACCATAAGCATAATAGTAGTGGCATCTAACCCTTTCTCCAGCGTTGCTATATTCGTTTCTATAGTAGGTTCCTCCACTTATGGTTTATCATTTGTGGGTGGGACAATATCTAAGGGTACAACATCTATAGAAAATACCAGAATATCTAATTTCGAGGGAGGGATTTTTACCTAACTTGTAGTAACTGACACTGATTCCCCCTGAACCACAACGTCCTTAACCACAATGTCTACTTTAGCAGCAGTATCAAGCACTACCTTGTCACTCTTGACAAATTATCTTGGAGTAGCCATGTTCTTAGTTGACTTAGAGGTGTTTTTCGAAGTAGGCACAGATGCATGGGTGGTTGGTTTTGGAAGTGAAGGCCCAGTAGTGGTGGGGATGGTGAGAGCAGCAGGAACAAGGGATGATAGTGTAGGTACAATGGAGAATATCGATGGAGAATGAGCATGTGTGGGTGCATGTTCACTTGATGGTTGCCACTTTTATTTGATTTGGGCTTAATGTTCTTGGATTTGGCTTCAGTCTTGGATGATGATTTAGCTTTAGAAGAGGTTTGGCAGGATTTAGGCATGGTGATAAGAGAGCAAAATCGATGAAGGGAAAGGGAGAATTATTTCTTTATTCTTGCTTAGGGTTTGAGAGAAATAATAAGGTCTGAGAAACGGATCATAAGGGGCTTTTAAAGACGTTACTCCTGATTTGACTGGAAGAGAAAGAGAGAGAGAGTGACCAAATTTGAGTTCTAACGGGACTCTAATAATAGTTATTTTGACTGTTAGGATTTCAGGAGTAATTAAACTCTAATTTCTCTGGATTCCCCCTTACTCTTTGACTAGATGACAACTAGAAGTGATGATAATAGGATTAGAAAGTTTGAGCATAGTAGTAATTTAGGATATTAAGTCACAGTGAATTAAGACAAGATGGAACGCACCTGAGTCAAAGAACCAACTCCTTACTCATTTCTGCAATAAAGCTTCAACACTACACGTTAGTATCATACAACATGGTTATCAACTAGATTTTTCTAGGCAAGTGTGTGTGCTTAATACAAGCACGAGACTGATTCAGACACATTGTACTTGACTATCTACATCTAATTATATTTTTTCTAGCCAATCATTAGGGTTCAACTAGTTAAAAGTATTGATTAGACCTAGTTCCAGTCTATTCCTTTAAAAGTGATCCCTACTTAGAGCTTTAGTAAAAATATCTGCAATTTGGTCTTCAGTTTTACAGATGTTAATTGAGATATTCCTTTTTTCAACATTGTCTCTGAGAAAGTGGTGTCTAATGTCAATGTGCTTGGTTCTCTTGTGCTGACATGGATTTTTAGCAATGTTTATGGCACTAGTGTTGACACAGAAAATAGGAAAAAAAAATAACAAAAATACCATAGTCCCTTAGTTGTTGTCTTATCCATAGAAACTAAACACAACAAGATGCTGATGCCACATATTCAGCCTCAGCTGTGAATAAAGCCACTGAGTTCTACTTCTTTGTTCTCCAAGACACCAGACAAGAACCTAGAAAATGTGCTGTTCCTGAAGTGCTTTTCCTGTCAACATGAAAACCTGCATAGTCAGCATCAGCATAACTAACCAGATCAAAGCTATACCCTCTAGGATACCATAGGCACAAATCAGGAGTCCCTTTAAAATATCTGAGTATCCTCTTGACAACCTTCAGATGAGACTCTTTTGGATTTTCCTAAAATCTTGCACACAGTCCCACACTGAATACAATATCAGGCAGGCTTGCTATGAGATACAACAGTGACCCAATCATTCCTCTATATAGCTTTTGTTCAACACTTTGCCTTCTTCATCAAGGTCCAACTTTGTTGCAATGGCAATGGGAGTGTCAATGGACTTAGAGGAGTCCATGTTGAATTTCTTCAGCAGTTCCTTGATATATTTTTGATGATGTATCATGGTTCCAGTAGGTGTTTGCTTGATTTGCATTCCCGAAAAGAAGTTCAATTCACCTATCATTCTCATTTCAATCTCATTCCCCAACATCTCAGCAAATTCCTTGCACACGTCATTAGTAGCTCCAAATATAATGTCATCCACATATACTTGGACAATCAGAACATTCTTGCCTTCGCTCCTCAGAAACAGAGTGTTGTCCACATTTCCTCTTACAAAGTTGTTGGTTAAGAGAAATTTTGAGAGTCTTTCATACCAAGCTCTTGGAGCTTGTTTCATTCCATACAGGTCTTTTTCTAAATTGAACACATAGTCAGGAAATTCTTCACTCTCAAACCCAGGAGGTTGTTTAACAAACACCTCCTCTTTCAGATAATTGTTCAAGAGTGCACTCTTTATTTCCATCTAATACAAGGTGAACTCCATATGTGCAGCCAAAGCTATTAGCATTCTTATAGCTTCCATTCTATCTATAGTTGCAAACGTCTAATCATAGTAAATGCCTTCCTCTTGATTGTATCCCTGAACCACCAGTCTGGCTTTATTCCTTGTGATATTTCCTTGTTCATCCAGCTGGTTTATGAACACCCATTTGGAACCTATGACAGTTATGTTCTTGGGTCTTTGTATAAAGTACCAGACCTTGCTTCTTTCAAACTGATTTAGCTCCTCTTGCATGGCTATAATCCAATCTGGAGCCTTTAGAGCTTTTTTGATGTTCTTAGGTTCAACCTGTGAGAGGAATGTCGTGAATGCGCATAGATTTCTCAGAGATGACCTGGTTTGCACTCCTGCATTAGGATAAGAGATAATGTTCTCAACAGGGTGTGAAGTTTGATGTTTCCATGGCCTAATCTGCATTCCCAGAGATGGTTCACCCAAGGATTGACCTAAAGGAACATGTTCCGTAGGTATAGCTTCATCAGTCTGGTTAGCGGTCAGAGTAGTTCTCTCTTCTTCTTGCTCCTCATGATCACTGTCAACTTCCTTGTGATCTCTGGATCCATCTTTAGGTTCCTTAGGAGCTCCTTCACCAGTGAGTACTATGTCATAATCTTTATCTTGCAGAACTTTCTTCGTCAAGTTGTTACATTCATCAAAAATAACATGAACATTTTCTTCTGCACATATAGTTCATTTATTAAAAACTTTGTAGGCCTTACTATGTGGAGAGTAACCCAAGAAAATTCCCTCATCACTTTTGTCATCAAACTTACCTAGAGCTTCTTTGCCAATATTGTGCACAAAACATTTGCACCCAAATGCTCTCATGTGAGTGATGTTAGGCTTTCTCCCTCGAAGTTACTCATAAGGAGTTTTCTCAAGAATAGGTCTGACCATGCATCTGTTTGGCAAGTAACAAGCAGTATTGACTGCCTCAGCCTAAAAGCTCTTAGGCAGTCCACTAGCAATCAGCATGATCCTCCCCACATCTTCTAGAGATCTATTCTTTCTTTCTACAACACCATTTTGTTGTGGGGTTCTAGGTGCAGAGAAGGTATGATCAATGCCATGTATGTTACAGAACTCTAGGAATTTGGATTTTTCAAACTCAGTTCCATGGTCTGTTCTTATACTTAAGACATTATATCCCAGTTTCTTTTGGATCATTCTGAAAAACACACAGAAAATATCAAAAGTTTCATCTTTAGATCCCAAAAACAGAGTCCATGTATACCTGGAAAAGTCATTTACAATGACAAAAATATACCTCTTACCTCCTCTGCTCCTTACTCTCATTGGTCCACAGAGGTCCATGTGAAGGAGTTCCAGAGGTTTGGAGGTGCTAACAACCTTCTTAGATTTAAAAGGTGACCTTATATATTTTCCTTTAACACATGCATCACAAACCTTGTCTGAGGAGAAATCAACTTTTGGTAGGCCAAGGACCAATGACCAAGGACCAAATCCTTTGCTGCCAACTTGTTAAGTTGAGAAAGACTAGCTTGACCCAGTCTTCTATGCCATAACAGTGGATCATCCTATACTACACTTAAGCATGTGTGCTCACTCTGAGGAAGAGACATAATGGATATCTTTTAAACATTGTTATGTCCCTTACCTTTTAACACAACTTCATTAGTATCAAGCTTAGTGACAGTGCTGATTTTGGAATTGACTTTTACCTCATTTCCTTTATCACACATTTGAGAGATGCTAAGAAGATTATGTTTGAGGCCTAAGACATAATACACATCTTCTATAGCATGAGAGAGTAACTTACCGATCTTACCAATACCTGTTATCAGGGCCTTTTTCCCATTTCCAAATGACACACTCCCTCCTTGGAAGGATGTTAGTGAGAGGAAGTTTTTTTTTTCTCCTGTCATATATCTTAAGCATCCACTGTCTAGATACCAGTTTTGATTGTTCTCTCTCACTTTAGCCTGCACCAAAAATCACAAGTTAGTCTTGGGAACCCAGACAAGCTTGGGTCCCTTTTTATTTGAAAAAGGATGAATTAGATCTCTTCTTGCCCAGAAGGGATGAGGATTAATAGTTATTTTCTTGTTAACCTTAATCCACTTAGTATGGACAAGAGGCTTGGCTTTTGGTTCCTCTTCCTTCTCTACATTTTTACCAAGACCGAATGTGTTTTAAAATTGATCATGAATTAAGGCAGGACATGTATCTCTAAAGTGTCCTACCTTTCCACAATGAGTGCACATTTTGTTATCAGAAATTCCTACATACTTTGGATCAAATTTTGGAACATGTTTTTCATAGCCAATTCCTGATTTGTTAGTGCTGCAGTTTTCATTCAGCCAATTCAAGCATATGAGGATCTATGCCATTTGCTTAGTCTAGATAGTTCATAATTAGCCTTTTCTAGATTTTCTTGCAGGACCTTTTTCCTACAATCAACATCACAAAGATTATCTTTAGCCCTTTTTAGTTCCTTTTCAAGCTTATCTTGTAGATCGCACATTTTTCCCTTACCATGTTTATTAGGTAACTACTTGTTTTTTGAAGTGAGCTCAAGAACCTGGTTCTTAAGGTCTTTGACTTGTCCTTCAAGATAAACTTTGTCAGATTCAAGTTCTTTGAGATAAAGTTTGATACATGAAAGGTTCTTATTAACTGATCATTTCCAGCACTCATTTTGTCCATTTCACTCATCATGGTCACAATTATGGCCATAGTTGTTTTTTAGACATCACGTGAGTTTTCTTTCAAGTTAGAGATACTTACCTGATATGTTTCATTTTCAGTCTTTGAATCACTCATGGCCATCATTCCTATCACTTCTTCTTAAGTTTGTCTTACTTCAATCGCCATTAGTGCCACTTCAATTTTTTCATCTCCAAAATCAGCTTCCAATGTCCTCCATATGTTATGGGCAGAGATGCAAGAGGACACCTTGTAGAGAACATTTTTGGGAAGACTTCTGTAAAGCAGGTCCTTTGCTCTAGCATTTTTCTGGATTAGCTAATGATCTTCATCATCATATTCATCATCTCTCTTGTTACATTTGTTACCTTCACCATCCATTTTGGTAGGGATGATTGGTCCATGTCTAACAATAACCCATAGGTCAAAGTCAGTGGCCTGAAGGAATATTTCCATACACATCTTTCATTCATCATAGTGATGTCCTTCAAATAGAGGAGGTCTTCCAATGTGCATTCCAAGTTGTACTGGAGGTTCTGTCTCCACTATCTATTGTTCATCAATTACAGCATAGAGACTTATGGCCTCATCCTTCTTCTCTTCCTCTGTATCATTTCCATTGTCCTCATATGCTGCTAGAAAGACCTGTTCATTGCTTCAGTGAATCCTTTACCTAGGATTTTTCCTTTGTTGGGACCCTTTTCTCTCATCTTTTACCGTTTCTCCTTTTCAACTCAGTCTTTCCTCCACCCAATTTCCCACATTGGGCAGTCTTTGACCATGTGGTCTAGCTTGCTACACTTGTAGTACCCACCATAATTATCTTTGTCGATCTTCTTAGGCTTACCATTGGTCTCTCTCTTAGATGCATATTTGGAGTTCTTCATGAACTTCTTGAACTTAGCAAACATTTATAGGTCAGGATCATCACTATCAGATTCATCTTCCTCAAACGCTTTAAGGACCAAGGCCTTATCCCTCTTTGGTTCTTCCTTACAAAGTTATATCTTTTTCATTTCATGAGTCTTTAAGTTTCCAACCAACTCATCAAGTGAGATCTTGTCCAGCTCCTTGGCTTCCTAAATAGCTATGACTTTTGATTCCTATGAAGCTGGAAGGATCCTTAGAGCTTTGCTAACCAACTTTTTTGAGGTGAACACCTTTCCCAGTGACTTCAGTTCATTAGTTATTATGGTAAACCTAGTCATCATCTCTTAGATGGGCTCAGACTCCTTCATGGAAAACAGCTCATAGTTTCTCATCAGTAATTCTATCATTGATCTCCTCACTTGGTTTGTTCCTTCATGAGAAGTTTGGAGTATATCCTAGATCTCTTTTGCATTAGAGCAAGCAGATATTCTGTTGTACTCTTCAGGACTAAGTCCACAGATAATGATTTTCTTAGCCTTTGTATTCTTCTCCATCATTCTGAAATTTGCTGCCACAAATTCAGAGGAGTCCTTAGGAACTGTTTCATTTTGCACATTTTGTTTAGTAGGAGTTAATGGACCTTGGTTCACTATGGTCCATAGTTCATAGTCCTCAGCTATCAGGAAATCTTCCATTTTTGCTTTCCACCAACTGCAATATTTTCCATTGAACATGGGTGGTCTGGTAGTTGATTGTCCTTCATTAATTCCGGGTGGAGCACTCATTTTGCTTCCAAGATCTTTCCACCAATCTAAAGCTCGCTTTGCAATCATCAGACCATCTGAATGGAGCACCCTTCTCGGTCAATTTGGTCAAAGGTGTTGCAATAGATGAGAAGTCGTCCACAAACCGGTGATAATTACCTGCCAACCCCAAGAAACTCCTGATCTCGGTTGCTGTGGTAGGACGAGGCCAACTCTGGACTCCCTCGATCTTCTTGGGATCTCTACCTTAATACCCTCACCTGATACAACATGTCCTAAGAATGCCACAGAATCTAACCAGAACTCGCACTTGGAAAACTTAACATATAGCTTCTGTTCCCGCAAGGTCTGAAGCACAACTCTCAAATGTTGCTCATGCTCCTCCATACTACGCGAGTAGATCAATATGTCATCAATGAAGACAATGACAAATGAATTCAAAATATGGCCTAAACACCCAGTTCATCAAATCCATAAAGCCACTGGGGCGTTAGTCAAGCCGAAGGACATCATTAGAAACTCATAGTGCCTATATCTAGTCCGGAAAGTCGTCTTCAAAAAATCCAAAGCATAAATCTTCAGCTGATGATACCCAGACCTCAAGTCGAAGTTAGAGAACACCCTGACCCCTTCAATTGGTCAAACAAATCATCAATGCGTGACAACATGTACTTATTCTTAATGGTAACTTTGTTCAACTGACGGTAATCAATGCACATCCGCATACTCCCATCCTTCTTTTTCACAAACAATACTAGTGCACCCCAAGGCGATACACTCGGCTTGATGAACCCCTTTGTGAGACACTCCTCAAGTTTTTCCTTTAACCTCTTCAGAGCCATGCGGTACAGTGGAATAAAGATAGGCTGGGTACCTGGTACCAAATCAATACTGAAATCGATATCACGATCTGGTGGCATGCCTGGTAGATTAGAAGGAAACACATCGGAGAACTCTCGCATCACGAGCACTGAATCAACCATGGGATTCTCTGTAGAAGTATCCCGAACATAAGCCAAATAAGCCAAACAACCCTTCTCGACCATATGTCGAACCTTCAAGAAATAGATAACCTCGATAGATGTACCGATATATGAACCCCTCAACTCCAATCTAGGCAACTCTGGCATCGCCAAGGTAACAGTCTTGGCATGGCAATAAAGAACGACATGGTATGGCATGGTACGGGGACAACTGGTCCATCCCTAGGATGACCTCAAAGTCGATCATATCGAGCAACAGAAGATCCGCTCTGGTCTCATAACCATAAAAAGTCACAATACAGGACCGGTAAACCCGATCCACAACAACAAAATCGCCCACTAGCGTGGGCACATATACAGGAGCATCCAAGGACTCATGAGAGACATCTAGATAAGGAGCATTTAGAGAAGACACGTATGAATATGTAGACCCCGCATCAAATAGTACTGAAGAATCTCTACTATAGACAAAAATATTACGTGTGATCACTACGTCTGAAGCTACTACATTTGGTCTGGTTGGAAAATCATAGAACCTAGAAGGAGTGCCACAAGACTGGCCTCCACCTCTAGGGTGACCCCTACCCACCTGCCCTCTGCCTCTGGTCGGTCAGATGGTTAGTGCGGCAGCTGGTACTGTGATCATGGGCAGATGGCCCTGCTGTACTGCCTTGCCCGGAAGCCTGGGGCAAAATTTCCTCATATGACCAAGCTCCCCGCATTCATAGCAACCTCTCGGTGAGGAAGATGCCTGACCCTGAGTCTGACCCTAGGGACTTGAATACCCACTGGAAGAACCCTGAATAGCCGGTGGACGATAGGAGCTCTCTCGAATGGCGCTGAAATATAGTCGTACTGGAGCACCCTGAGAAGGCAGTGGTGCTGGATAAGTGGGTGTAATGGACTGACCCCTCATGAACTGACCTCTACCCCCATATGGAGCGATGCTGAATCCTCCAGAATGCCGAGGCCTCTTCTCTCTCGTTGTATACAATCGGTCCTGGTTGCGGATACCCTCGATCCTCCGAGCTATCTCCACAACCTGCTCGTAAGGAGTCCCCATCTTAACCTCTTGGGACATAGTAACCTGAATACCATAATGCAATCCTGCAATAAACGTCCGCAACCTCTCTGCATCTATGGGGAGTATCATAAGTGCATGGCGAGAGAACTCAGACAATATCACCTCATAATCGGTCACAAACATCTGACCCTGCTGGAGCTGCTCGAACTGACCCCTAGCTCTTCCCTCTAAGAGGGTGTAATATCTCTCCGAAAGAGACGTGTGAACTGGTCCCAAATCAAGGGAGGCGAACCTGCCGGTCTGCTAATAAGATAGGACTGCCACCATCTACGGGCCCTGCCCTCCAACTGAAATGTGGTGAAGTCCACCCCGTTGGACTCCAATACTCTCATGTTATGCAGCCTGTCTCTGCAACGATCAATATAGTCTTGGGGTCCTCATGTCGCTCACCACCAAAGGCAGGAGGGTATAGCCTGATCCATCTATCTAACAGCTTTTACGGCTCGACGGTTGCGCTTGGTCTGGGCTCTAGTATAGCCACTACAAGTAACTTAGCCCGCCCACAGGTAGTTCACTTGGGGTCTGATATACGGTAGCAACGTGCCCTAGAGCCTGCTTCAAAGAGTCCTTGAACCACAGCATACGGCCCATGACTTCCTGAAATTCCGGTGCATACATGAAATTTGTCGGGGCCGGCTCAGCTGCAGGTGCCTCATCCTACTCCTCAATGATAGGATCCTCCACTGGATTTGCTGGTGGTACAACGGGGGCAACTCTAGGATGCTCTCGTCCTGTAACAGGAGCTGGAGCCCTCCCTCTGCCTCTAGCAACAGAGGGAGCAGTTCTTCTTCCGCCATGTGTATCTGTCGCACGTGTTCTCATCATCTATGAGAGAATAAGAGAAAGACACTTAGCACAACATCAACTGCATGATGGGAGATGAATAAAGAGAAGTTTCATAACACCCTATTGCCTTTCGAAGATAAGTACGGATGTCTCCGCACCAATCCGCAAGACTTTATTAGGCTCACTCATGACTTGTGAGACCTATCCGAACCCAGTACCAAGCTGTCACGACCCAATTCCCACTATAGGCCACGATGGCATCTAATGTCGCCGCTAGGTAAGCCAACAGTGAACTATCCATTTAATTGTTCATTTTAATATTTTTAAAGTCATTGAATTTTATTTAATAAAGAAACTAAGAGTAATGATTGTGGTAATATAAAACATGAAATAAATATAAGAGTGAAGTAGTGAAATTAATAGACAAAAACCATGAATATCTACTAGAA
The DNA here is from genome assembly GCF_000715075.1 of Nicotiana tabacum. Classification (NCBI taxonomy): domain Eukaryota; kingdom Viridiplantae; phylum Streptophyta; class Magnoliopsida; order Solanales; family Solanaceae; genus Nicotiana; species Nicotiana tabacum. Next base: position 44,854,603 of record NC_134093.1, on the reverse strand, counting down.
ATTTCTCAAAGCACGGTGTCACAAGTGCACGAGCATCTAGTAGAATATACAAAACTCCCTACAACTATTGTCTGAAAAAAATAGACAGAAATAATAAATACAACAAGAGGAGGCTCCGGGTGCTGCAGAATGGAGCGTGGGAAAGCAACTCAACACCAGGCCTCCGAGTAATGCGGATGCGCGCCTGTACGAACACCAGATGTACCTACCTCCGAACCTGCACAATTTGTGCAAAAGTGTAACATGAGTACGTAAACAATGTGTACCCTGTAAGTATCTAGTCTAACCTCGAAGAAGTAGTGACGAGGGGTCGACATCGACACTTACTAGTGGTCAATATACATAAAGTGCAATAAATATAAGTAGGCATGAAGTACAATAATAACAATGGAATAAGAGGCTATAAATAAGTGATTCTTTAATAAAAATAACAAGGTAAAAGTCCCAGTGACAACACACATGAGTTATGCCGAGGTGGTACGGCCCAATCCATAACAATTGTGTACATACACTACCAAGGTCGTACGACCCGATCCATGGATACATATTATTATATATATAAATATTGTCGAGGCATTATGTCCGATCCATAGGAATATGGAAACTCTTCGGACTACGAAATACGTGTTTACACCCCAAGGTAAGCCCATAAAGGAACATAAATTTTCCATCAATAATTAAACATTCCACCAGATCTGTAAGTAATGAAGCTCAATCTAACATAATCTCTAATCAAGTTTTACTTATTAATATAAGCAATTAAACTAACAAGTTGAGTTCAAATAGTGCAAGTTTTGAATAATAAAGTCCTATGTCTACCCGGACATAATATGATTTTTAGCTACGTACGAGTCTCGTCACTTCGTGCATACGTAGCACTCACAAATTATTAGCAAATAACAATTTAAACACCTATGGGGTTAATTCCCTCTTACAAGGTTAGGCAAAAGACTTACCTCATTTTCAAGTCCTCTTCCCGGTCCACAAATCACACAATTAGCCTCAAATCGGTGTCGGGCAATCCGAAACTAGCCAAAGGTCGTACAAACTAATCAATATATGCTCAAAAGTTCATAATTTAACTATTAGAGTAATTACCCAACCCAATTTGGAAGGTTTCTAAAATTCACTCTCGGGCCCAAGTGCCCGAATTCCAGAAATTTTGATAAATAAATATTACCCATAACCTCACGAATACAAAGATATAATTTCTACTTAATTCCATAGTCATTTTCGTGGTCTAATCCCATTTTTACCTAAACCTAGGTTTTACAACAAAATCCTAAAATTTCCACAGTTTACATGTTAAAATCTACCTGTAATCTATGTATTAAACTCACATTGGGTATGAATTACTTACCTTATTATGTTAGATGAAAAACCCCTTTCAAGAGATCCAAAATCGGCTAAGGAAAATGAAAATAAGAGAAAATGGCCTAAGTCCCGTTTTTAAAACAAATCTCTGCCCAGGTATTGCTTCTTCGTGATCGCAAAGAGGGCCTAGCGATCGCGAAGGAAAACTTCTGCCATGCCCAGAAAACGTGCTTTGCGAGTGCGACAAGAGAATCGTGATCGCGAAGGCTATCCTATCCTTCCCTTCGTGAATGTGAGCTCCTCTTCGCGAATGCGAAGAGTACCAGTCTGACCCCTCCCCAGCTGGCTTTCCACCATGTGATCGTGACCCATTATACGAGAACGCGAATGCTAGTGTGCCCAGAACATAGTGATCGCAACCTCCCTCTCGCGAATGCATAGAACAAAAGTGCCTTAGCCCAATTCCTTCACCGCGTTCGCGAAGAAGGAAACCAACAACAAATTTTTTTGTAATTTGACTTAGCTTCGGGCTGTCCGAAACACACCCGAGCCACACAGGACTCTGTTCAAATGCACCAACAAGTTCATAAATATATTACGGACTAGCTCGAAATCTTGGAACTCATAAAACAACATCGAAACTAAGAATAGCACCCCAAAACCAAATTGATCAAATTATGAACTTCAAACTTCTTCAACTAACTCTGAACACGTCGAATCATACTTAGACAAGTCGGAATGACGTTCAATTTTGCGTACAAGTCATAAATTACCATACGGAGCTATTCTAGGCTCGGAATCCCAAACGGACCTCGATAATACCAAAGTCTACTTCAAACCAAATTTAAAGAACATGAAAACTTGAATGCACCAACTATCAACATTAAATGTTGAAACGCTCCTGGATCACCCGAATCTTGATTCGAACACATGTCCCAGTCCAAAATCATCATACAAACCTATTTGAATCATTAAATCTCGGTTCCGAGGTCGTTTGCTCAAAATGTTGACTCGAGTCAAACCTGGCCATCTTAGGCTACTATTAAGGAACTAAGTACTCCGATTTTAACCCGAACCCTTCCGAACCCGAACCAACTATCCCTGCAAGCCATAAAATAGTAAAAGAACATACATGAAGTCTAAATTAGGGAAACATGGATCTAGAGAGCCAAACAATTGGTCGAATCATTACAAAAGCAGTAAAGAGCGGTATTTAGCACATTAGGCCCAAACATGTAATATAAAACAATCACAAGAAAGTCAAGCATAACATTATTCTTAGCTCGAATTCTGAACCTTGAACCAGAAGTTCTGGGTTCGTAGTCCCCAGCAAAATCGCCGGAGCTGTCATACCTTCTTTTCGGGGAAAGGAGTTTTTTCACTTTAAGTGAAATTATTCAAAAGAGATTATTTATTTTATTTTAAGAGTCGCCACTTTGAATAATTATTTATAGTGTCCCAAGTCACAATTTATTTTGAATCCCAATTCAAGGAAATATTAACTCTATTTAAGTCTCCGAAACACAGAAGATCGGGTAGAGAATTCTATTAACCTGGGAGAAAGTGTGAGGCACTCTCGGATTCCGTGATTTTAGCACGGTCGCTTTACAATTATACTCGGCTTAATTATCTGATTATTACATGTTTAAAACCTATTGTATGCCTTTAACCTTTTACAGCTTTTAATTATATATTTACACCATTTTTAGTATTTATGGAGTTATTTTTAGAATAAGTTACAGTGTCGTAAACTTGTTGTTTCAGTCACACTACAAATCGCGCCACGTAAAACGCACCCAAAATTTACAATGTGTTTATATTTATGATTACTTTGAAGTTGTAAGGCCATGTCGCGCCGAAACGCACTTGAATTTGGGATTAAATGTCACAATTATGCCACAGGAATCATACCTCTAATTGCAACGATGTATTAATTAGTCGCGCCTAAAGCAACTATGATGTTCTTAAACTAATGGTTTAAAACACTTTGAAATTGATGTAAGGAAAAAATTATGAAATTCATTGCTGTAAAGTATTTACAAATTGATGCATGTAATCCTTTGAAGCAATAGATTTGAAACCGAGTGATATATCCTTTTGAAAGAATAAACTTCACCAATAAACTAGATTTGTTCTTGAATTTTATAAGAGGGAAGTGTGGGACACACTAATTATAACGAGTGATTCATGTTCGCGTCTTAATTATGTCTACTTAACTAATCGATGGTGTAAAACAAAATGCGATTAGAAGCCAATGTCAAGACCTCCAACAGGTCATGACCGGCATACCCAAATTTAAAGTAAAGCTCAGGACTCCTTGGTCCTTTGGAAGGTCAGCCTGTTGAAGCTGTAAACAATATGGGCCTTCGTGCTTTGGGCTGACCCGAGACTAAATTCAGAGTCCACATGGACTCTTGTTTCATTCATGAGTCCAAACTGGGCCCAAATATCAGACTAAATGCTTTCAGAACTATAGAGGGCCAATGGATTATATTCAACTAATATGAATTCCAATCCAATATTTATAACACACCCATAAAAAATTTCATTAGATGATTCATAAATAAACAAAGGACCTTAAAATCATAAAAGCAATTATATCAATAATCATTATTTTAACAACAATTACATCATTTTGCCCAAATCTGGATCGGATTTTCACGCTAAATAAAGAAGTTAACTAAACATTCTTCTAATCCTTTTGTCTTCTCTCTTCATGTTAAATTATTCATTCTCAAGTCCACTTTTAGGATGCTTCAAAAATTGACAAAACATCAGAGTCAGCTTCTCATAAACTTACTAAAGTTGATCAAAATTATTTAGAACACAGAATTACCAGAAAACTTACTACTTAGACTGGCAGCAATTAACAAATTACTACTACCAGAGATACATTTTAACTCAACTAATCATTAACAAGCTAACACCGATGAAAAGAATTTAGATTTAGTAATCAAATTATCAACAAGCAATATATAATCAGAGTAGTAAATCAAAAACTCGTCAGGAATTTAGCATTTCTCATTTTTAGTAACAAATACAAGCAAATAAAGATTTAGGAATATGTACCTAGTGCCTGAATCAGAAGTTGAAATGGCCAAATAAAGGTAAAAATGAAGATGACAGAACCCAGCAAAGCAATTGCAGCATGTAATTATGGCCAATATTTTGACTAATGGAGTCCATCTCACATAAGCATAAGCATCTTTGCAAAGTGTAGACTTTGTTGGCAATATTCTTTGGGACCCAAAAATATTACATTGTGTGTTGGACATCATTTGCACAAGTTGTATCTCTTCTTTTACACCTAAGAGGTCAAGACTTTTTTGCCTATAAAAGGGAAGGCCATTAGTTCATTTTATACATACCAACAAGACTTGTCTTCAATTCTTGTTTCTTCCTTTCTTCCTTTATTAAGAGTGTTTTGTATGAGAGTTAAGTGTTGGGAAGTACTTGTGTGAACCCTTTCTTTGGAGTGATCTTGTGAGGTTATTCTCTTAGGGTATTTGGGATTAATTAGAGTGTTTACTCTAATTTTGTACTCTCTTTTGTACTCTTATTGTTATAGTAAATTGCCCATCTCCGCTTGTGGACGTAGGTTACTTTGACTGAACCACGTTAAATTTGTGTTTCTTTATCTACTTTAATTGTCGTTGTTATCAACTTCCATTGTCTTTGTTATTGTCATTATACCGTTGTTTGGCTATATTTCGCACTACCCGGGTTCCCGATCCTAACAAATTGGTATCAGAGTCAGATCTAATCGGGTTAGTTTCAATAGCCAAAATGACTCTAACAAAGACCTATGTTGAGAAATTTGACCGAAGTGCAAACTTCGGAATGTAGCAATTAAAGTTGGAAGCTATCCTAATTCGGGATGGCTTAGACTTGGCGTTGCAAGAAAAGGAGAAGAAGCCGGATAAAATGACGGACGAGGAGTTGTCCATCATAGATAAAAAGGCAAAAGCAAGTATCATTTTAAATCTCTCAAATGAGGTTTTACGTGAAGTTTCTGTAGAAACCACAGCTAAAGGCATGTGAGAAAAATTAAAAACCTTATATATGAAGAGGACGGTGGAAAATAGACTTTACCTGAAGCAGAAGCTTTATACAATTCCTATGGGTGAAGGTACATCTATTCTCTCTCATCTTGACACTTTCGATTCCATTCTTATGGATTTGATTAATATAGATGCTGAAATTAAAGATGAGGATCAAGCCGTATTACTGTTTTGTTCTCTACCCCCATCTTTTAAGCATATAAGAGATACTATGCTTTATGCAAAGGATAATATCTCTTATAAGGATATTAAATCTATCTTAAAATCAAAAGAACAGATAGATAGTGATATTACTGGGGAAACTAGTGGAACTCAAGCGGAAGTTGGCTTGTTTGTTAGGGGCAAATCCGACTCCATATCCAGCTACAATAATTTAGAGTATCGCTATTGTTATAAGAAAGGTCACAATATCTCCGAATGCTATAAGCTGAAAAATAAAGAAAAGCATAAGGAAAGGAAAAATGAGCATAAAAATACTGACACTGCCGAAGCAAGTGTAGCTGCTGATGAGACTGAGGGAACTATTTTTTTAGCAACTAATAATAGTTTCAAATCTAATAATGAGTGATTTTAGATTCGGGTTGTTCTTATCATAGGTGTCACAATCGGTATTTATTTACCACATATGAATCTATTGGAGGTGGAGTTGTCTTGATGGGCAACAATATTGCCTGCAAAGTTTTTGAAAAAGGTACAGTCCGAATCAAAATGCACGATGGTGTGGTGAGAATTCTCACTGATGTTAGACATGTTCCTGACTTGAAGAAAAATCTCATCTCTTTGGGCACTCTAGAATCTCTTGGGTGCAAGTACACAGGTGAAGGTAGAGTTGTGAAAGTTTCTCATGGTGCTCTGAAAGCACAAAGATCTGGTTCATTGTATACTTTATTGGGATCCATTGTTATAGGCCTTACTACAGTTTTGGTATCAGATAACTTGTCTGATTTTGATGGCATTAAATTTTGATATATGCCCATTGGGGCTTTTGCAGAGAAGGTGGAGAAAATTTACTATATCAGCCAAAATTAGGCCAAGGTGGAGATTTGTAATTATGGCCAATATTTTGACTAATGGAGTCCATCTCACATAAGCATAAGCATCTTTGCAAAGTGTAGACTTTGTTGGCAATATTCTTTAGGACCCAAAAATATTGCATTGTGTGTTGGACATCATTTGCACATGTTGTATCTCTTCTTTTACACCTAAGAGGTCAAGACTTTTTTGCCTATAAAAGGAAAGGCCATTAGTTCATTTTATACACACCAACAAGACTTGTCTTCAATTCTTGTTTCTTCCTTTATTAAGAGTGTTTTGTATGAGAGTTAAGTGTTGGGAAGTACTTGTGTGAACCCTTTCTTTGGAGTGATCTTGTGAGGTTATTCTCTTAGGATATTTGGGATTAATTAGAGTGTTTACTCTAATTTTGTACTCTATTTTGTACTCTTATTGTTATAGTAAATTGCTCCTCTCCGCTTGTGGACGTAGGTCACTTTGACCGAACCACGTTAAATTTGTGTCTTCTTTATCTACTTTAATTGTCGTTGTTATCAACTTCCATTGTCTTTGTTATTGTCATTATACCATTGTTTGGCTATATTCCGCACTACCCGGGTTCCCGATCCTAACACAGTAGATTCAACAATCAAACAACACTTCTACATCTCAAATAACACTCGAAATTCAAGAAAAACTTAAGTAGAAGAGTGGTAGTTCGAATAGCTTTCAAATCCTCCTTTTTGTTTCTATTTTTATTTCGATTTTTTGAGCTCTTTTTGAATTTCTGATCTAGACTTGATTTGCCAAAATTGTTCCAGTTGTTGGCTAGGGTGCGATGTGCGTGAATGAGTATCGTGTGTATGTGTATGAGTGAAGTGAGAATGAGTGAATATCTGTGAATGTGAAGAGTGTGAATGAATAATGAGTGTGAATAAGTGTATTTTTATAACTAAATTTCAGTCCCTGCTCTCAGATTTCTCTTTTTCTTTTGAATCCCTTCCTTTTCCCATTTTTACTTACTCAGTCCTCCAACTTGACCTTCTTTTTTCTTTTTAATTACTCATCAATCCTTTTATCTTTTAGGAGCTTCTAAATTAGTTAGAGAATAGATTCTCTTCCCTCGAATTCCTAGACTACCCCTTAGAAACCCTGTATTTACCAGGCTTTAAATTTCAAATCTCAATTTCACCTAAAGTAAATTCAGTGTGGGCTTGTGGCTTGAAATGTATCAAGCTAATAGAATTGGGCTTTGTTTTACCATCCCAAACTTAACTCTAGTAAAATCAAATTGGACCTAAGCTAATCAATGCATTACTATCACCTCTAATCAGTTATTAAAATTAAAATAGCCAGAAACTGAATAATTAACATGTAAACAAACTAATTTTGATTAAGGGAGCTAAGTCATTAAAGCTAATTCAATGCCACATTAAATAAATAACTACTAATTCAAACGATAATTAATAAATTAAACTGGATATGATCAAAGCTAACTAAAACATGCTCCTAATTAATCTAAAACTAATCTGTTAAACAGTCTAATTGTAACAAGTAATGCAATCAAACAAACAATTAACGATCGATAACAATCAATGATCTAGCTAGGTACGATTTGAGAATAGAAGAGAAAGAGAAAGAGGTATACCTATCGGGCTTGAAACGACATAGAAGACATCTAGAAGGAGTTGGTCGGTCAATAGCCGGTTGACCAAAAATCCGACCACCAATAAACGGGTCAAAACTTATACCAATTAATAGCCCTTGTGAAGAGCTATCCATTAGTGTAGGTTTTAGTCGTAAAATGGCCTAAACCAACGGAAAACAAAAGAGAGGTAAAAGTGGTAGCTAAGGTTTATTCTTAGATCTAAAAATCATGAAACTATGGGGATCTTTAGGAAAATCCAATGGTAGATTAAGAATGAGGGGGAGAAGGAGATCACGTTGTGAAAAATTGAGTATGTTTGGAGGTCGGCCACCGCCGTGGGCAATTACCAGCGGTGGAAGACGGCAGACGAGCATTGCGGGTAAGAGGAGAAGTTTGACAGACGTTTTGGGGGTTAGGGGGTTCTGGATTCAGACAGTTATGTATGAGATGCGAGATTAGTTCGTGTCTGTTGGATCAGATCAATCAGACGGTGCAGATTAGATCTTAAACCCATGGACTCGAAGCGACGTCGTTTTAGGGATCATGCGACGTCGTTTTGGAGTCTTTGAAGACCAAATGAGATGGACCGGGTATGGGAGTGCGCTAAAGCGAGATTTTGGGCCTGAAAACGGCGACCTAGTTCACTTTTGAACTCATCAGCCCTCTTTTCTTTTGTTTTAAAGCTTGTTTTCAAAATTTACCCACTAAACTATTATTCTAATCTTGAATTAGTTTTTTGTAAACTTAACCTAATTGTCTACTTTATCAAATAATTTCCCAAGTAAATAATTAATCCTCTAATTAACAAAAGAACTAACGAAATTAGCAACGAAAAAACTGATGAACTAACCCTATCAGTTCAAGAATGGCCAATCTATTTTTTTTTATTTTAAAAATGTGACTATAGGTAATTAAATGCTAAAATGCAATGAAATGAAAGATAGAAAGTATTTTTTGACATTTTGATTTAAAGTATTTCTAATTATGCCTAAAAGGTGCAAATAAATGCAAAACAAATTAAACAACAAAAAAATAGAAGGAAATTCCTAAAATTCTATAAAGTAATCAAAAGTTATTTTAGAATTTTTTAGGAGTAGTTTTCATATCGGAAAAAAATTACGTACTCACAACAGGCCATATTGGCTTTTAATTAGCGCTTGGGTAGGATCCGCCCCTCTGGAGTCTGACATGCCAGCAGTGGTGTAACGATCCGACCGGTCGTTTTAAGATTCAGCATTTCGTTCAATGGTTTAAGGTTTTGAGAAGATTTGTATTGTGTATTATGACTTGTGTGTATAGTTGGATTCAGTTTTTGGGTGATTGGAGATTGATTTGGAAGAATGATTCTTGTTTTAGAAGCTAAAGTGGTAAGAGTTGACCGGAGTTTGACTTTTATGTAGACAACTCCAGAATGCTATTTTAATGATTTCAATAGCTTCGTATGGCAATTTTGAACTGAGGCATAGGTCCGAATTTGTATTGGGAGGTCCGTAGGTTGATTTGATATTTTTGGCGAAAGTTGGAAAGTTAAAGATTTGGAAGATTAAGAAGTTTAACCGGTAGTTGACTTCATTGAAATCGGGTTCATATTATAATTTCGGGAGTTGGTATAGCTCCGTTGTATCATTTGGAACTTGCATGCAAATTTTGAGCTCATTCGGAATTGGTTTGGTATGTTTCGGCATTAGTTTTAGAAGTTGGAAGCTCATTAGTTCATTAGGCTTGAATCGATATGTGATTTGTGGTTTAGGTGTTGTTTGATATTATTTGAGGCTTTGAGCGAGTTTGTATTGTATTTTGGGATTGGTTAGTGTGTTTGGACGGGGTCCCGGGGACCTCGGGTGTGTTTCGGATGGGCTACGGGCCATTTCTTCATGTTTTGGAGTTGCTGGTTTTTCTGATGTATGCAGTTCCTCGCGTTCGTGGAAGTAAGAACGCGATCGCGAAGTGTATTTTGAGTGGCTGGGATTTTGCTCATCGCATTCGCGGGATCTTAGTCGCGTTCGCGGAGCCACAGAGGGAATGACTATCGTGTTCACGTCCATGGCCTCACGATCGCATAGAGTCAGAGCTAGAAGGGCGCCACAGTTTGTCTTTCGCATTCGCGTACCCGAGGTCGCGTTCACAAAGTATAGTTTTGGCTGGGGTCCGTTCGCGGGGTTCAGACCGCGTTCGCGAAGAGGATTTTTGACAGCTTATGATTTTCTATTTCGCGATCGCAAAGCATGTTCTACGATCTTGAAGAGGAACACTTAGGCAGACTTATAAGTACTCTATTTCGAGTTTTGTTATTTTATCACTCTTTGAGTTAGAGAGCTCGGATTTGGACGATTTAGGAGAGAATTTTCATGATTCTGATTGGAGTAAGTATTCTTGACCGGGATTTGATTATATTTCATGATTCCATCTTTGTTTTTATCATTAAATTAGTGATTTGAATTGGAGAAAATTGGGAATTTTGGGAGGGGAGGTTGTAAAAACTTTCTAAAATACAAAAATAATGATTTGAAGGTCGATTTGATGTCGGAATTGGATAATTTTATATTTGACTCGTATCGGAACGGGTGTTCGAATTTTATGAGTTTTTCGGGTTTCGAGGTATGGGATCGGGGTTGACTTTTTAGTTTTCATTAAAGATCGAACTTTATTATCAAGAATTATTTTCTATGGCTATTATTTATTATATTATGTTATTTTGGCTAGATTCGAGCAGTCCGAAGGTTGTTTCACATGGGGAGGTCTATTTAGAGTATTGATTTAGCCTCTTTGAGCTAAGTATCTTGCCGAACTTTGCGTGGGAGAACTACCCCTTAGGATTTGGGTTGATTGTATTATTTGAATTATGTGAAAGACATGTATGTGAGGTGACGAGTGCGTACTCGGGCTTATATATAAAAACTGACCGGTTTAGACTCTTAGGTTTCTTTCATGTATTTATTTGAAATTGTTAGGAAATGTTATATCTTTTATTTGTCAAGCTTACTCTCACATGCTTTACTTGAAGTTGTTAGCACATGTCATATATTTTACTTGTCAAGTTTACTCTTATATGATTTATTTAAAGTTGTTACCTCTTTTATTGTAATGTGACCTCCTTTATTGTTCAGTTATTCTTAATTGATTGTGAAGCATCTCAATGTTGTTGATTGTGCAGAGTGATATGGGCGGCTATTGATATATTATCTGGGCGGAGTGATACAGGTGGCTATTGTGTTAATATTTGGGCGGAGTGACACAGGTGTCTATTGTGTTATTGTTTGGGTGGAGTGATACGGGTGGCTATTACATGGAGTAATACAGGTGAAAATTGTGTTATTGTCTGGGCGGAGCGATAAGGGTGGCTATTATGATGTTGTCAATACAGAGAGATAAGGGTGGCTATGTCAGGGATGATAAGTGATGGCATGTGGGCATAATGTTGATGATATTCGTGTGATGGTGCGATTTTTCTTGTGTATATCATGCACCTTACGTGACTTGTTGTGTTATTTCCAATGAGCTACTCGATGTCTTTGATATTACTTGTTGACTTGGACTGTAGTAGCACACTCGCACAAGCATACAACATAGCATAACATTTCCACCGGTTCAGGAGTATGAAACTTGACATTCATTGATCATGTCCATGTATTATTGTATTATCTACTTCCTTTATAATAGTGAGCTTGTGACTATGCCGGGAGGATTGTGGTATTGAGCATGTGATCACGCTGGGCGGATTGTGGTATTGAGCGTGGGACCACGCCGGGCGGATTGTGATTGTGAGCCTGTGACCATGTGGGGTGGTTTGAGATATTGGCACGTGAGTTGTCCATGCGGTCGTTATTGATAATGTGGGAATGAGATACCGTGAGCATATGATTTGTGATTTGGGACTCGTGTCTTGTGATTTTGAGATGAGGTATCCCGGAGTAATGTTATTGTGAGACTTGCGTTAGAACGACTTGATTAGTTAGTTGTCATTTGTTTTCCTTATTTGGTTTCACTGGTGCATTAACAGTGTTCATATTACTTTACTGTTTATATCACATATTTGTTCCTTGTTGCCATTTACCTATTCTTGCTTCCATTATTAGCTTTATACTTATATACTGCACATGTTATTATGATTAGTAGGTGTCTTGACTTATACCTCATCACTACTCCACCGAGGTTAGTTTTGATACTTTCTGGGTTCCGACCGTGGTGTACTCCTACTACACTTCTGCATATTCTTGTGCAGATCCAGGTATTGGAGATCACGTACTCAAGCAAGGTTAGTTTCTAGATCGTGAGGATTCAAGGTAGAGTCGCTTGGTCGTCGCAGTCCATTGGAGTCATTTTCCTTTTTATTGTACTGTCAATTCGTTATCCTGACAGTATTGCATTTTTAAATTTTAGGATATATCTATTTATTCCTCTAGAGTTCGTGACTCTGTATTTCCTAATCTTGGGAGGTTGTAGTGATTATTGTCGTGTAGGCTTGTTTTACCTTTACTTCGGTTTATATTAAACTTTGCTTTTAAAATATCATTGTTAAACTGGCTTAACCGTTATAAGTAATCTGCTTACCTAGTTGTAGAGACTAGGTGCTATTACGATGCCTAAGGCGGGATTTTGGGTCATGACAAGTTAGTATCAGAGCTCTAGGTTCATAGGTTCTACGAGTCACAAGCAAGTTTAGTAGAGTCTTGCGGATCGGTACGAAGGCGTCTATACTTATTTTTGAGAGGCTACAAAACTATTAGGAAAATTCCAGTTCTTTCATTCATGTCGTGTGGGTTTGTTGATTTTGAAGTTTGAGCCATATATCTCTATTCTCTCAGAGATGGTAAGGACATGCGCTACCGGATCAGTCGAGCAGACACTCACGCCCCTGCTAGAGCCGCAAGAGGTCGGGGCCTAGGTTGTGGCCGAGGAGGGACACATGTCACAGCTAGAGCACCTGCCAGAGCAGTAACTGAGGAGTCACCAGTAGCTTCGATTGGGGGACAGGCATGGGAGGCGCGTGTCGCTACCCAGGGACTTCAGGAGACTTTAGCGCTGGTACATTGGCTCAGGCGTGATTGATCCGTTGCACCAGCTACTTCACATATCAGGGGGTGAGCTCAAACTCCCGTCGCCTGTATTCTAGAGTAGTGGGCTCACATTGGTCAGGTTCCGGGTGTTATGCCGGAACAACCTGTTATTCCGGTTAAGCCCGAGGTTAGGCCAGGGGCATCAGAGGAGGAGTAGAAGAGGCTTTAGAGGTTCAAGAAGTATGATCCACCTACTTTTAGTGGCACAACTACCAAGGATGCGCAGAGTTTTTTAGAGAAGAGTCGCCGTATTCTCTGCACCACGGGTATTGTAGAGGTGAGCGGAGTTACTTTTACTACATTTTGGCAGTTAGGAGAAGCGTATCAGTGGTGGCAGGCTTATGAGGAGGGTAGGCTAGGTGATGCAGCACCACTCACTTAGACTCAATTTTCAGAGATATTTTTTAGGGAGTTTGTTCCCCAGACCCTCAGGGATGCATGGCGCACAGAGTTCGAGCAGCAGCGCCAGGCACTATAACAGTGTTAGAGTATGCCATCAGGTTCAGTGAGCTATCTTGACATGCACCTACCTTGGTTCCTACAGTTAGAGAGTGAGTCCGAAGATTTATCGAGGGGCTCAGTTATGGTCTTAGATTTAGCATGGCTCAGGAGTTGGAGACCGATACTCCATTTCAGCAGGTTGTGGAGATTGCCAGGAGGTTAGATCATATTCGGGGTAAAGAGAGGGAGGATAAGGAGGCCAAGAGGTCTTGAGGTTCTGTAGGATTTAGTGGATTCTACTCTTCAGATATGACCCATCAGGGCAGATGCTCAGGTAGTCGACTAGTCCAGTCCGCACTTCAGAGTACTCGTGGTGCTCCAACATAGAGACCTCAGGGTACTCATATGGGGCAGTCATATTTTAGTGCACCACCTGCACGGGGTTCCTACAACGGTTATTCCAGTTATCCGGCACAGACTCAGTACCAGCATCCACGTGCGTAGAGGGGTTGTTATGAGTGTGGCGATACTAGGCACATCATGAGGGATTGTCCCAGACTCGGGAGAGGTGGATTTCATCAGGGAACTCAGGCGATGGGCTCCATTCCAGTTGCTACTCCACATGTACAACCAGCTAGAGGTAGAAGACGGATAGGTAGAGGGCATCCTAGAGGGGGAGGCCCGGCTCGTTGATATGCTTTCCCCGATAGGCTGATGTCGTTGCACTAGATAATGTTGCTACATGTATGGTTTTCTTTGTCATAGAGGAACATCAGTCTTATTTTGATCCGTTCTTATTTATCGGTGTGAGCCCTCTTATATGCCTCATATATGGGTGAGTTTTGTGATTCTTGTACTCTGCTTATGTGTTTACCTCTGGTGATAGATTCTATAACGGTAGCATATGTCTATCATTTCGGTTTGTTCACTATTGAGAGCTATGAGACAAGAATGAACTTTCTGTTACTCATTACGGTAGGTTTTGATTTGATTTCTGGATGGTTTGGTTACGATTTGTGATTTAGGTGCTCTACCGATATGGGAAGTCCATTACGTGTTGTGATATTATTTCACATAATTGAGTTAGTGGAAGGTTTTGGTTGATGTGATGTGTATTCTACTTGTGATTCATAGCTGAGGATGGGGTCCTCGTATTTCCGTGTGGATTGATATGCTTGGACCGGGCTACGTGCCGCGGTGGAGTTATGTTAGGATGAGATCCTTGTGATTAGCTCATATGTTTTATTTCTCCCCTTGTGGAGTGTATTCGTAGTATGATATCGATGGACAATGGGGAGTTGTACCTGCTGGACTTGTTCCATATTTCTCTTATGTGTTTCTCTTTCCATATTCCAGTTGTGCTTGTGAGTTTTGATTGTAAGGTATGTGCCCATGTGGCGTTGGGTGTGACTTGTTGATTTGGGTGAGTGGTTATGAGATCTTCATGTTTCTTGCATCATTGTCAATGTTGTGAAGGTTTGGGACAAGGTTTTATCTGATATGAGGTTTTTTGCCGGTGCGAGATTTGATTATGGGCAGCTATTGTGGTCATATATGTTGTTATGGGCATATGGGCAATGTATTACGTCGGGTGGAGCATACTTATGGTTTGTTGAAGCTGGTTGAGGTTGATATCGAGTGTTTATGTGGGAATTAGGTCTTTGGGGAATGATCAGATATTGAAATTTGGTTCTAAGGCCTATCAGTATGGGTGGCAGGAACAATCTTCAGTTGAGATGGTGTCATGGGATTTTTGTGGATTGGGGTGAATTGGGATCACCCGTGAGTATGTGTATGGTGAGTCATTCAGTTATTTGATGATTTCAGAACGGTTCTTGGCACGTTTGAGGATGAACATTTGCTTAAGAGGGGAGAATGTCATGACCTGACCGGTCATTTTGAGATTCACCATTTTGTTTGGTGGTTTAAGGTCTTGAGAACCTTCGTATTGTGTATTATGACTTGCGTGTATGATCGAATTCGGTTTTTACGTGATTCGGTATTGATTTGAAAGAATGATTCTTATTTTAGAAGCTTAAGTGGTAAGAGTTGACCAGAGTTTAAATTTTGCGTAGAAGACTCCAAAATGGTGTTTTGATAATTCCAATAGCTTCGTATGGCGATTTTGGATTTCGGCGTACGTCCAGATTTGGATTTGGAGGTCTGTAGGTTGATTTGATGCTTTTTGGCGAAAGTTAGAAAGTTAAAGATTTGGAAGGTTAAGAGATTTGACTGGGAGTTGATTTTATTGATATCGGGTTCAGATTATGATTCTGATAGTTGGTATAGATCCGTTGTATCATTTGGAACTTGCATGCAAAATTTGCGCTCATTCGAAATTGGTTTGATATGTTTCGGCATTAGTTCTAGAAGTTGGAAGCTCATTAGTTCTTTAGGCTTGAATCAATGTGCGATTCATAATTTTGGTATTCTTTGATCTGATTTGAGGCTTCGAGCGAGTTAGTATTATGTTTTAAGATTGGTTAGTATGTTTGGACGGGGTTCCGGTGACCTCGGGTGTGTTTCGGATGGGCTACATGCCATTTCTTCATGTTTTGGAGTTGCTGGTTTTACTAATGTCTTCAGTTCATCGCGTTCGCGGAAGTAAGAACGTGATCGCGAAGTATATTTTAAGTGGCTGGGATTTTGCTCATCACGTTCGCGAGATCTCAGTCGTGTTCATGGAGCCACAAAAGGAATGACCATTGTGTTCATGTCCATGGCCTCGCGATCGCGTAGAGGCAGAGCTGGAAGGAACCACAGTTTGGCTTTCGCGTTCGCATACCCGACGTCGCATTCGCGAAGTATAGTTTTGGCTGGGGTCGCATTCGCGGGGTTCAGACCTCGTTCGCGAAGAGGATTTTTAGCAACTTATGATTTTGTGCTTCGTTATCGCGAAGCATGTTCCGCGATAGCAAAGAGGAACACCTGGCCAGACTTATAAGTACTCTATTTTGAGGGCTTTTGTTATTTTATCACTTTTTGAGTTAGAGAGCTCGGATTTGGGCAATATTTGAGGGGATTTTCACGATTTGGATTGGGGTAAGTATTCTTGACCCGGATTTGGTTATATTGATTCCATCTTCGTTTTTATCGTTAAATTAGTGATTTGAATTGTAGAATTGGGGGTTTTTGTAAAAATTCTCAAAAACACAAAAATGATGATTTGAAAGCCGATTTGATGTCGGAATTGGATAATTTTGGTATGGTTGAACTTGTATCGAAATGGGTGTTTGGATTTTGTGTAGTTTTGTTAGGTTCCGAGGTGCGGGCCGAGGGTCAACTTTTTGGGTTGACTTTTTCGTTTTCATTAAAGATCGAAGTTTTATTATCCGGAATTGTTTCCTATGGCTTTTATTTATGATATTAACTTATTTTGGCTAGATTCGAGTTGTCCGGAGGTTTCACACGGGGAGGTCTATTTAGAGTATTGATTTAGCTTCTTTGAGGTAGTATCTTGCCTAACTTTGTGTGGGGGAACTACCCCTTAGTATTTGGGTTGATTGTATTATTTGAATTGTGTGAAAGATATGTACACAAGGTGACGAGTGCGTACTCAGGCTTATATGTTGAAACTGACCAGTTTAGACTCTTAGGTGTCACGACCCAAAACCTACCCCGTCGTGATGGCGCCTATCGTGGAACTAGGCAAGCCACAACTCAACATCCCAACACAGAAAAATCTTTGAACATAAAGACGGAAGCAATTTAATAATTTAGGAAAGCCTTTTTGAAAACAAAAATATCCAAAATACGATACAATCCATCCCAAAACCAGGGTGTCACAGAGTACATGAGCGTCTAACTTAGAATACAGTCCACTACAGTGTCTAGAGAAATAAACTGAAAATACAACTGGTGATAAAGGATGAGAGTCAAGGCCTGCGAATGCCATGCAACTACCTTGGTAGTCCCCGAAGTCTGAAGCCGCAATCAACAACCGCCGCCATGACCAAAAATGCCTGGATCTGTACACGAGGTGCAGGGAGTAACATGAGTACATCCAACTCAGTAAGTAACAAGTCCAAACTTTGGACTGAAAAGTAGTGACGAACTCAACCAGTACAGATAAAATAGAAATAATTGAACAGAAACGTAGGCATGCTTTCAAATTAAATAGGCAACTCAAACAGTAAAGTGAAGCAGCTCCAAATAGTGTAAAGAATATAACTCTTCCATCTCTACATGCCAATGCACATTCTATATATGATGCACCATGTTGTCAGCCTCATGTGCTCATAATCTCGAATGCTCAATCACTCGGTACTGTATATGGCCCATACGACCCAGGAACGATCCATCCCAGAACATATGCATCACTGACTATAAGTCACCTAGTACCGAGGAAGGCCAATCCAGCCCTGTGGAGAAGATCCATCTCCAGGTATCAAGTACTTCGGACAAGATCCATGTCCAGGGAATATCCATCCCTCAATAATATCAACCGCGCTCACTAGGAATGTGTACAGACTCTGGAGGGGCTCCTACAGCCCAAGCGCTATCATAAAATCAGTATAACCGCTACGGCGTGCAGCCCGATCCCATAACTATCACTCACAATCAGGCTCTCAGCCTCACTCAGTCATCAATCTCTCTAGTCTCACTCACGGGCTCACAATATCTTGAAAACTTGCATGAAACAATGATATGATGTATCAATAACAACAACTGAGACGGAGATATGATATGAAATGCATGAACATGACTGAGTACATAATATCAATGAAATCAGTGAGATGACAGTAAGAAACGACCACTAGGGTTCCCAACAGTAACGGCATAAAGCCTAAACATGATATCTAGCATGATTGACAGCTCAATTACTTTATCACAAGATGAAAACATGGATATCAACAAAATAGAGTCACTATACATTACCATGGAATCAACCAGGCCATAATTTTCACGGTCCAAGCTCGCACGCCCGTCACTTGGCATGTGCGTCACCTCGATACCAATCGTATAGCACATAGTTAGGGGTTTTGAACCCTCAGATCCACGTTTGAAAGCGTTACTTACCTCAAACCGAGCAAATCCTACTCTGAAATGCCTCTGCCCCTCGAATCAGTCTCCAAATGCCCTGAATCTAGCCACAAACAGTACGGTACAATTAATATAGGCTAAAGGAATCAATTTCACAAGAAAAACACGAAATTATAAGCCAAAAATCCGAAATCGGCCTGAACCCGGCCCCTGGGCCCACGTCTCGAAATCCGACAAAAGTCACAAAACCCGAAAGCCCATTCACTCACGAGCTTAACAATACCAAAATTACTCAAATCCGATAACAAAAATCCTATTCAAAACCTCAAAATTCTAACTCAAGAGATTTTCCTCTTTTTCCGTAATTTTTCACCCCAAATCACAAATTAGATGATAAAATTAGAGATGAAATCACGGGATTTAATCAAAACCAAGTGGGAATCACTTACCCCAATCAACTCCACAAAAATCCCTTCAAGAATTGCCCAATTCCGTGTTCTCTAGCTCAAAATATGAAAAATGGGTTCAAACCCTCATTTTTGAAATTAATACTGCTTGCCCATATATCCTTCTTCCCGAACGCGACCGTCCTCTCGCGTTCGCGTAGACCAACTCAGACTGCCTCTCAACTTAACTCTTCGCGAACGTGACCTACGCTTTGCGAACACTAAGCTTTGCAAACTCAGACCTTCGCGAACGCGTCCTTCACCTCGCAAACGCGTAGAACAAAAGACTGGGGGTCCCCAGTTGCCTTACTCCCCTTTGCGAATGCGAAGCCACTCACGCATTCGCGGTGCAGACACTGTCGTACCTTCGCATTCGCGTCCTCTCCTTCACGGATGCGTAGAGCAAAATCTCACCAACTCAGAAACACTCTTCGCGAACACGAGGCTCCTCTCGCGAACGCGTAAGAGGAAACCAGAAAAATGCAGCAGCAGATATGAGCTATCTCACCAAGGCTAAAAGTGATCCGTTAACCACCCAAAACTCACCCGAGGCCTCCGGGACCTAAACTACACATACCATCAAGTCCCAAAATACTATACGAACATAGTCGAGCCTTCGAATCACTCAAAACAACGTCAAAACACCAATTACACCCGGATTCAAGCCTAAAGAACTTCTAAACTTTCAAATTCCACAAACGACGCCGAAACCTACCAAACCACGTCTGATTTACCTCAAATTTGCACACAAGTCATATTCAGCATTACGGACCTACTCCAACTTCCAGAATCGGAATTCGACCCCGATATCAAAAAGTCAACCTCCCGGTCAAACTTCTCAAAAATTCGACTTTCGGCATTTCAAGCCTAAATTAGCTACAGACCTCAAATTCACAGTCTGGACAAGCTCGTAAGTCAAAAATACCCAACGGAGCTAACGGAACCACACCATCTCGACTACTGTCAAAATCCTAAGACTTAAGCTTCCGTTTTAGGGACTAAGTGTCCCAAAACACTTTGAAACCAAAACAAGACCTCTCAGAAAGTCACATAAGAAGAAACAGATACGGGGAATGCAGTAAATAGGGGATTGGGGCTAATACGCTCAAAACGACCGGCCGGGTCGTTACATCCTCCCCCGCTTAAACATACGTTCGTCCTCGAACATGCCAAGAGTTGTTTCCAAGCCACTAAGTCACTATTTCATCTTACCACGCATGTACCCGGGGGTGATCCTACGTCACCCTATCCCATATAGGTCTGATAACACCACATAACTGAAATTTCTTAATTGTACCTAGCCCACGAGCCTTAGAATCCAATTTCCAACATCCAGAATTTCTTATAAGGTCAGAATCCCACAACCTACACAATGTATAAGTTTGAACAAGCTGTACCAAAAGCCGTAACCATAACTCAAAATCTCAAAACTTCAAATACCACATAGCTCAAATGCTCGAAGCAATGATTTCTAATCACCGTAGCTGCTCGAAACAACCCCATGCCGGTAATAAACCTCATATCAAATAAGACTCCATTCTAAAACCTCCGTACACCACCGATGATGAAAGAAACACACAGAGACTCGTAACCATTCACCAGATCTACCAGTCATGGAGCTCCCTCTCCTTCGACAAAAACCATAGAAAATTCCTAAGCCGACTTTTGATATTATCCTTCCAAATATGCCACAATCAAATTTGATAGCACCCATCCTAGATCCGACGACTTCATCTTATCAAATACCAGCTACTCTACTGACATGCCACACCAATACTATCTAAAGCCACAACCCGTGCAATCCGTGTACTAATAAGCAACCTTCCAAATGTACTTAATCACGAAAATGACTCAAACAAGAGAATCGTCCCGTAAGCCCGATGGGTACCACCCCAACACAATGCTAAGAACGTATCACACACCGTAGAACCATAACACACGAACCTAACACAAGGATCATATCTTAACATAACTCTTCTGCAATATGTGACCCTATCGAAACACTGATCCACATGAAATACCTTAGCCACCGTGCTCAAAATCAATAACCACGCGCAATCAGGCATCAAGTACTCGAAGTGCATTACCATAACAATGGAGATGCAAATGACACAATGCCACACAACCCTAAAAGAACATAACCAATGCGCAACAACTCATGCATCACCCAAATACCCATCTCGCGCAAATTTTCGCTATAAGGCCCTAATAGAACTGCACCATGGGTGCATACAACCAACGAATCACAACCCCTTGTAGCATAGAAGAGTAACTCACCAAACATATCAAAATACGAATAAGCTTAACAACAACCGAATGGCACATCCCTCAACAATAGCAGGAGCCAACAAATCCGACTCGGTGTAGAATACACATCCTAATTGGGCCTACCAATGGACCCCCAAATCAACTCCGGGAACCCCCACATGGATAAATAACCATCCGAAAGCCCACAATGACTTAATCATAACACATACTATAGTCTAGCTAGCTTCGGCCATGACTTTACAGTTCATGACCAAGGAAACAACCTGCTCTTGAGAACTCCCAGTCTCCAAATCTATATAACACACGAATCCCATATCTGATCCCAACTCCACCGCCAAAATGTCTAACACATCTCTCATGCATGATCATCCACGAGGAATACTCCTAAAATTATTCCGTGCCATATAGAAAAAGTGAATATCAGCAGTCGATCAACCAGAAGAGTATCACAATACCAATGTACATCCGTAAATCAAAACACAATACCCCTTTCAACCGCGCACCCCTCTCAAGGATTACCGAGCAACTATAACAATCATCTAAATATACAACACTGACCATTCTGTCCAGAATTCGTGAACTTGCCTTCAAGAATGAATTGTCACCTTGTACATGTAAATCTTAATCCTGCACAGCATACCACATCTAACATGTCATCACAATACTGGTCTAGCCTACTACCTAGTTGTCCTATTTACTTCGAGTTTCTTCTTAATTATCCTCAATTTGATACTTCTCCTTGTCATAACTCCACGATCCTTACCCAAAGCTCACTACAAGACACCCTAACATAACGCCACACCACCATAAGGCCCGTAAACTATTGTACTCTTCTTAAGGTCTTCCATAAATACCTCAACTGTAACGCTCACTCTGAAAATACCTTATGCGAATTTAAAATTATTCTTACCTTTCTTATACTAAAATGTAGAATCTATAATCATACAGAATTACCGCAAATCTTGGCATCATTAAATGTAATTTCATATTCTAAATTGCACTGCCCAAATGGGCTGAAAGACACGTGCCTCATTAGCACAACAACGCTCGAAGGGGTAACCCTACCTTATCACCACCGATCAAATTCACACCCCGTGCGCACTACATTCTTCAAAATAATAATTTAATCATTTCATGATTTTTTTTATAAAGTGCGATATAACTCGCATTCAAGAAATTTTCTTACTCAAGTCATCCCCGATATCAACCTCTGCAAGTCATAACCAATCAACAAGTATGCCTCAGCCCAAAAACTAATACCGTACAAAATCATGCAATCAAATCATAGATAGCAGACTCCCCCACTTGCCTCAAAGCCATATAACAAAATATCTGATAACTCACCATACCCAAGATAACATCTAAATTGACCATACTAAGAAATAAGAGATCTACTCTAGTCTCCAGACTCCCAATAGTCACCACACATAACCGATATACACGGTCCACAATTACAGTTTCGCCCACCGGCGTAGACACATGAACAAGTAAAACTAGAGACTCACGGGGCATATCCAGATAATGAGCAAAATGCGAGGACACATATGAATAAGTGGGACCAGGGTCGAATAATACAAAGGCATCTCTATGGCAAAATAATACAATACCTACAATCACAGCATCCGAAGCAATGGAATCTGGTCTGGCAGGGAGTGCGTAGAAACGACCCTGACCGCCACCTAATTGGCCTCCCCCTCTAGGGCGACCCCTAGCTGACCGAGTTCCACCTCGATCTGGCTGGGCGGGTGGTGAAGTAACTGGTGCCGAAGTCGAAGGCTGACTCCTCTACTGAGACGAACCTCTTAAAAGGCGGGGACAATGCCTCTTGATATGACCCAAATCTCCGCACTAAAAGCAACCTCTCTCTGCAAATGGCGGTGGGGACTGAAGGGAACCCCGAGCACCGGAAAAACTGCTAGAAGGTCCTGACACAGATGAACCAAAACCTATCCTGTCGTGATGGCGCCTATCGTGGAACTAGGCAAGCCACAACTCAACATCCCAACACAGAAAAATCTTTGAACATAAAGACGGAAGCAATTTAATAATTTAGGAAAGCCTTTTTGAAAACAAAAATATCCAAAATACGATACAATCCATCCCAAAACCAGGGTGTCACAGAGTACGTGAGCGTCTAACTTAGAATACAGTCCACTACAGTGTCTAGAGAAATAAACTAAAAATACAACTGGTGATAAAGGATGAGAGTCAAGGCCTGCGAATGCCGTGCAGCTACCTTGGTAGTCCCCGAAATCTAAAGCCGCAATCAGCAACCGCCGCCGTGACCAAAAATGCTTAGATCTGCACACGAGGTGCATGGAGTAACGTGAGTACATCCAACTCATTAAGTAACAAGTCCAAACTTTGAACTGAAAGGTAGTGACGAACTCAACCGGTACAGATAAAATAGAAATAACTGAACAGAAATGTAGGCATGCTTTCAAATTAAATAGGCAACTCAAACAGTAAAATGAAGCAGATCCGAATAGTGTAAAGAATATAACTCTGCCATCTCTACATGCCAATGCACATGCAGTATGTGATGCAACATGTTGTCAGCCTCATGTGCTCATACTCTCGAATGCTCAATCACTCGGTACTGTATATGGCCCATATGACCCAGAAATGATCCATCCCAGAACATATACATCACTGACTATAAGTCACCCAGTACCGAGGAAGGCCAATCAAACCCTATGGAGAAGATCCATCTCCAGGTATCAAGTACTTCGGACAAGATCCATGTCCAGGGAAGATCCATCCCTCAATAATATCAACCGCGCTCACTGGGGGTGTGTACAGACTCCGGAGGGGCTCCTACAGCCCAAGCGCTATCATAAAATCAGTATAACCGCTGCGGCGTGCAGCCCGATCCCATAGTTGTCACTCATAATCAGGCTCTCAACCTCACTCAGTCATCAATCTCTCCAGTCTTACTCACGGGCTCACAATATCATGGAAACTAGCCAGAAATAATGATATGATGTATCAATAACAATAACTGAGACGGAGATATGATATGAAATGCATGAACATGACTGAGTACATAATATCAATGAAATCAGTGAGATGACAGTAAGAAACGACCACTAGGGGTCCCAATAGTACCGGCATAAAGCCTAAACGTGATATCTAGCATGATTGACAGCTCAATTACTTTATCACAAGATGAAAACACAGATATCAACAAAATAAAGTCACTATACAGTGCCATGGAATCAACCAGGCCACAATTCTCATGGTGCACGCTCGCACGTCCGTCACTTGGCATGTGTGTCACCTCGATACCAATGGTATAGCACATAGTTCGGGGTTTCGAACCCTCGAAACCAAGTTTGAAAGCGTTACTTACCTCAAACCGAGCAAATCCTACTCTGAAATGCCTTTGCCCCTCGAATCAGTCTCCAAATGCCCTGAATCTAGCCACAAGAAGTATAATATAATTAATATAGGCTAAAGGAATCAATTCCACAAGAAAAATACGAAATTATAAGACAAAAATCTGAAATCGGCCCGAACCCGGCCCTTGGGCCCATGTCTCGATATCCGACAAAAGTGACAAAACCCGAAAGATCATTCACTCACGAGCTTAACCATACCAAAATTACTCAAATGCGATAACAAAAATCCCATTCAAAACCTCAAAATTCTAACTCAAGAGTTCTTCCTCTTTTTCCCCAATTTCCCACCCCAAATCACAAATTAGATGATAAAATTAAAGATGAAATCACGGGATTTAACCAAAACCAAGTAGGAATCACTTACCCCAATCAACTCCACAAAATCCTTTCAAGAATCGCCCAATTCCGTGTTCTCTAGCTCAAAATATGAAAAATAGGTTCAAACCCTCATTTTTGAAATTAATACTACCTGCCCAGATATCCTTCTTCGCGAACGCGACCGTCCTCTCGCATTCGCGTAGACCAACTCAGACTGCCTCGCAACTTAACTCTTCGCGAATGCGACCTATGCTTCACGAACGTGAAGCTTTGCAAACTCAGACCTTCACGAACGCGTCCCTCACCTCGCGAACGCGTAGAACAAAAGACTGGGAGGTCCCCAGCTGCCTCACTCCCCTTCGCGAATGCGAAGCCACTCACGCATTTGTGATGCACACACCGTTATACCTTCGCATTCGCGTACTCTTCTTTGCGGACACGTAGAGCAAAATCTTACCAACTCAGAAACACTCTTCGCGAACACGAGGCTCCTCTCGCGAACGCATAAGAGGAAACCAGAAAAATGCAGCAGCAAATATCAGCTATCTCACCAAGGCCAAAAGTGATCCGTTAACCACCCGAAACTCACCCGAGGCCCCCGGTACCTCAACCACACATACCATCAAGTCCCAAAACACTGTACAAACTTAGTCGAGCCTTCGAATCACTCAAAACAACATCAAAACAACAATTACACCCGGATTCAAGCCTAAAGAACTTCTAAACTTTCAAATTCCACAAACGACACTGAAACATACCAAACCACATCTGATTGACCTTAAATTTTGTATACAAGTCATATTCAGCATTACGGACCTACTCCAACTTCCAGAATCAGAATCCGACCCCGATATCAAAAAGTCAACCCCCGGTCAAACTTCCCAAAAATTCTACTTTTGCCATTTCAAGCTTAAATTAGCTTCAGACCTCAAATTCATAGTGCGGACACGCTCCTAAGTCCAAAATCACCCAAAAGAGCAACCGATGAAATTCCATTCTGGAGTCGTCTTCACACCATCCTGATTACGGTAAAAATCATAAGACTTAAGCTTCCGTATTAGGGACTAAGTGTCCCAAAACACTCCGAAACCAAAACAAGACCTCTCGGTAAGTCACATAAGCAGAAACAGATACGGGGAATGTAATAAATAGTTGATTAGGGCTAATACGCTCAAAACGACCGGCCGGGTCGTTACATTAGGCTTTTTTCATTTATTTATTTGAAGTTGTTAGCACATGTTATATCTTTAATTTGAAAAGTTTACTCTCACATGCTTTATTTGAAGTTGTTAGCACATGTCATATCTTTTACTTGTCAAGTTTACTCTTATATGCTTTATTTGAAGTTGTTACCTCTTTTATTGTAATGTGACCTCTTTTATTATTGATTTATTCTTAATTGAAATTGTTGTTACATGATATCCTTTCGTTGTCGGGTTAATCTCATGCATTTATACGTAGTTGCTAGTTCATGCCATCTTTTTCATTGTTAGATTATGTCAAACATTAGAATTCGAATATGCCATTCCATGGAAATACCTTCATTATTGAGTTTATTCTTAAGCAATTAATTGAAGTCAAAGTTATTGAAAGCCATTAACCTATTTTAGTTGAAGTTATCGTTTAACGGAGCCATTGTTGAGATATTTTTCCCCGTTTAAGTTTGTTACTATTGATATTCTAGTACACATTGTGGTTGATCCGTGAGCTATGGGTTATGGTTATATTGGTATTGTTATCTTTGAAAGGTTGTGCCCTATAGGTACTTGTGGTACGAGTTGATATGTTGTGTTATTGTGATGTTAGCACATCTGAATTGTTGTGTGGTTGGTTGTTGTTATGCGGAGTATAAGGATAAAATCTTACTGTTCTTGATTGTACGAAGTGATATGGGTGGCTATTGATATATTGTCTGGGCGGAGTGATACGGGTAGCTATTGTGTTAATGTCTGGGCAGAGTAATACGAGTGGCTATTGTGTTATAATCTGGGTGGAGCGATATAGGTAGCTATTATGCGGAGTGATACGGGTGGCTATTGTGTTATTGTCTAGGCGGAGCGATAAGGTGGTTGTTATGATGTTGTCAATACGGAGAGATAAGTATGGCTATGTCAGGGATGATATGTGATGGCCTAGGGGCATAATGTTGATGATATTTATGTGATGGTGCAATTTTTCTTGTCCTTGTGTATGTCATGCACCTTACGTGGCTTGTTGTGTTATTCCAATGAGCTACTCGATATCTTTGATATTACTTGTTGACTTGGACTGTAATAGTACACTCGCACAAGCATACACCGTAGCATACCGTTTACACCAGTTTAGGAGTATGAAACTTGATATTTATTGATCTTGCATGTATTCTTGTATTATCTGCTTCCATTATGATAGTGAGCCTATGACAATGCCGGACGGAATGTGGTATTGAGCCTGTGACCACATGAGGCGGATTGTGATTGTGAGCTTGTGACCACACCGGGTGAATTGAGATATTGGTACGTGAATTGTCAGTGCGATTGTGATTGATAGTGTGGGCACGAGGTGCCGTGAGCATATGATTTGTGATTTGGGACCCGTGTCTTATGATTTTGACATGAGGTATCTCGGAGTAATGTTAATGTGAGTCTTGTGTTAGAACGACTTGATTAGTTGGTTGTCATCTATTTTCCTTATTTGGTTTCACTGGTGCTTTAACGGTGTTCAGATTACTTTACTGTTTATATCACATGTTCATTCCTTATTTTTATTTACTGATTCTTGCTTCTATTATTAGCTTTATAGTTATATACTGCACAGGTAATTATGACTAGTAGGTGTCTTGACTTGTACCTCGTCACTACTCCACTGAGGTTAGTCTTGATACTTACTGGGTGTTGACCGTGGTGTACTCATACTACACTTCTGCATATTCTTGTGCAGATCCAGGTATTGGAGATCATGGACTCAGGCAGGGTTAGCTTCTAAATCGCGAGGATTCAAGGTCGAGCTGCTTGATCGTCGCAGTCCCTTGGAGTCCTTTTCCTTTTTATTGTACTGTCAATTCGTTACTCGAATAGTATTTTATTTTTAAATTTTGAGATTTCTCTATGTATTCCTCTAGAGTTCGTGACCCTATATTACCTAGTCTTGGTAAGTTGTAGTGATTATTGTCGCGTAGGCTTGTTTCACCCTTACTTCGGTATTTCTATTAAACTCTGCTTTTAAAATATCATTTTTAAACTAGCTTAATTGTTTTAAGTAATTGACTTACCTAGTCATAGATACTAGGTGTCATCACGACGCCAAAGGCTGGATTTTAGGTCACGACAAGTAGGCGCAGACACAATAATATATACACGTGCTTTGGTGAGGGGCTTTTGAGCAAGATACCCATACAGTATTAAGTGGTTATGTGTGTGATGGTGAGGGGCATTTGAGACAGGCACCTTGAGTGTGCTGAGAGTGAGTGTACTTGATGATATCGCTGTGAAATCATTAACTTGACATGTATATTTGATATGTAGGCATATAGATGTATTTTCCTCATGCTAGACGGTAGTATGATATTTGATGATTTGACATGTAGGCATAAAGATGGATTTTTCTCATGCTAGACGGTAATATGATATTTGATGACTTGACATATATATTAACATGTAGGCATAGAGACGTATTTTCCTCATGCTAACTGGTAAATGGAAATTCTTATCCGATGTAAAGAAATTGAAAAAATATAGTTCTTTTGATAAACTCATGTTTAATTGATTTCAGTGATAAGATCTAGACTTTCACTGTTATACTTGTAAAGTATGTCTATCTTTATGTAACCGTGATCGAGCTGAGCATAATATTTTCTGAGTTGTCTACTGTTTTCGGCATTTTCATATCTCATGTTATTATTGATTATTGATGTTGGACTCCAACTATCTTCCAAGCTCGTCATTACTATCAACCTGAGGTTAGTTTGTTACTATTGAGTACATGAGGTCGGTTGTACTCATACTACACTTCTGCACTTTGCTTGCAGATCTTGGAGTTGATGTTGTTGTGTAGGGCGTGAGTTGCCATTGAAGATGTACTTGCCCCTAGGATATAGCTACCATTTGTTCTTGGTAGTTCTAGATTTAAAAATCTGTTTATGTGCATTTCAAACAGATATTGTATTTATTTTTATACCAGCTTTGTAAATCTAAGTCTTAGTGACTCGTGACTTATACTTACAATCCTTGGGATTTTGTATAGAAGTTTAGTATTTTACTCATCGACTCTTATTATTCTCATTTGAGTTATGTTTAATGTTATTTGGATTACCTAGCGGGTTGGGTTAGGTGCCATCACAACTAGGTGGATTTGGGGTCGTGACAACCAAACTTCTAAAATCAACTTATTTTGAAAAGTGGATTTTCTCAAAAGTATTTTTTTTAGAAGTACTTTTAGTGAGAAGCAGTTTGTATTTGGTTAATTAATTTGAAAAGAATTTCTGAGTAACAATTAGTGTTTGACCAAGATTTTAAAAAGTATTTCTAAGTGTATTTTTCTCAAAAGTGCTTTTCAAAAAAGTTTTTTGGGAGAAGTTACTTTTTTCTGCTTCTCCAAAACTGCTTCTGTTTTTACCCCCAAAATACTTTTTTTTTTCTTCTATAAGCTTGGCCAAACACCTCAGTTTTGAAAATAAAAGTACTTTGTTTTTGACACAAAATGCTTTTCGGTGGAGAAGTTTTGCCAAACAGGCTTTAAGGCTTGTTTAGTTGCATCAGCATAAACTCCAGCATTAAAAAAGAATATAAAGGAATCCAAGCACAAATAGAATTCTTCCATTTGGAACTGATGGCCGATCAAAATTGGAACTAATGAGCAGAGTACAACATTAGGGGCCAGTAGGGGATACGTGGCAACAGAATGGCCCCTAATGGTTCTCCTCATTTTCTCTAACTTTTTGACTACCAACTTCTCTCTCTTTGCCTCATTTTCCCGACAAACATTCAATTAGCCATAACTAATGATGTCTACTCAACAAGATGACCACCCTCTTCCCTAGTGGACCCAATAGACATCAATACCATGCAAATTGACATCCCTGATTCGCAACCAAAATCAACTTCATTCCTACAAACACTTGTTTCCAATTCACATTTACCCTCACACCTCCACCTACCAATCAATATACGAAGAAATAGACCTTACCGATGAAAGTTCCAATACAGAAAACCTAGACACTTTTATTCCACTATCAGCAACTGATAAATCTCACCTCTACTCACCATGGAAATATTCAATCATAGTCAAGGTTTTTGGTAAAACAGTTGGTCACCAACTATTCAAAACAAAACTTACCACAATCTGGAAACCCTCAGAGGATTTGCCCCTCATAGATCTTGATTCAAAATTTTTTCGTATTAAGTTTAGATACGAGGAAAATATGTACAAAGCTTTGTACGGAGGACCATGGTTTATATTAAATTATTTCCTCTCTGTCCGCCGTTGGGAGCCAAAATGTATTGCTTCCAACACACAACTCACATATGCAGCCCTATGGGTATGCCTCCCAGAACTCCCAACCAAATTCTACGACCTTGAAATCCTCCAACGAGTGGGAAACAAAATAAGTCAATTACTAAAAGTGGATACTTGTATCTCTGCGATACAAGAGGATGGTATGCCCGCATTTGTACTGAAGTACCCCTTGAGAAGCCACTCAAAATACATATTCATTATAGGTTCCTACAAACAAGTTTAATCTATGAAGGGTTAAACCTCCTTTGCACAAAATGTGGCCGGCTTGGTTATGCTAGTTGGAATTGCCAAATCACTTCCACTCCCCCGCTAAATCAACTACCAACTACCTCCAAAAATACATCCTCATCATATCCACCAGTTAAGGACCTAGAGCCGGAATGGAAAATAGTTTCTTTTCCTAAAAAACCTAGTTTCAAATATATATAGGCCGCAACTGTAAGGCCCCGTAAATATTTTTTAATGATTTAAGATTTTAAAGTGCGCCAACAAAATTTGAGAATAAAGTATTTGAGTATTAAATGAGACCTATGAGATGAGCCACATTATTTTGAATTGATAATGTATGTTTAAGGTGTGTTGGAATATATTAAGAAGTTTTGTGAATGGCAAGAACTTGTGTGGAACAAGTTGGATACATTAAGTGGAAAGTAAGTTTCAATTGGCAAAAGACCCGAATTCAAATGAATAGAACTCCCTCAATATAATGACTTAGGTGATGATCTACCTATAAAATTAAAGCTCTTTGAGTCTAGTTTCCAATTCATCAAATTTTTGTCATTTGGATATGTATACAGAAAGTTATGGCCATTTTACCGTACTTATGTCATATGCACGCCTAGATGCGCGGCCGCGCATATTTGGGAGTTTCTGCCTTGTGTACGCGGCCACTTGCTCAGGTGCACGGCCGCGCACATAAGAACCTATTAAATACCCCCAAGGCCGGGTAGAGAGAGAGCCAAGTCATTTCTTTGAGCTAGGGCTTGCATATCAAGGGGAATCCGTCCAACACCTCCCTCCCATGAACTAAGGTAATGTTTTTGGAGTAATTTTGAGTTGATTACTACTCCTAAACACTTGTATTAACAAGGATTAATCTTGAAGATCCATAGATTTCCATTTAAATATCCAAATTGGTCAAGAACACTACAAGTTGGGATTCTCAAGAGTTTTGCTATAAGAGGTATGTCTACCATCTCTAACTAATCTATGGTGATTATTTATGTATGAATTATGTGTTAAAATTTATGGTATGGTGATTAGAAGCCATAAGTTCCCAATTTAAATACATAACTAATGTAGAGATTGAAAGGTGATTATTTGATAGAATTTTGTTGGTTGGGTGTGGATGGATGGTCATGTGTGTGATGTTGGAAGTTAAGAATTGTTTAAGAATCATGGTGGGATAATTTGTTGGTAAATGGTAATATTTTGATGAACGAAATCTTGTAGAAGAACCTTGTAGCCAAATTTGCACACCTAGTATTTGATAAAATGCTCAAATGAGCTGAAACCATGAATATCTTCCTAATTTGTGTTCAATTTTGTTATGTCTCAAAATAGATTAGGATTGCTAGAATTTCCGGAACGTTGTAGTAATTTAAGGAAAGCTCAAAGTGAGGTATGTTGACTAAACTACTCTCTTAGAATTGAATTCCATGATGTTCCTGTAAGTTTCAAGTACGGTTGTCACAATATGTTCTGAGATATTCCCGATAAATTTGATTGTCCCGAATAAGTAAACTGTCAAGAATTATGTATTCAAAATGTGTTCCGAATGTTCCTATCACATTATATTATCCTTCGAGAATGTATTCAAGAATGATATGTGCATTAAAATGTTATGGCTTTGAGTTGTGTTTCAAATGAAAGTTATGATGCCAATTTGTATGAGAAAAACTCGATATGCTTAAGACTCTTAATTACTCATATGTGTACCTGAAGTCTTGATTGAAAATGCCTTGTTGTTGATAATCTATAAAGATGCTTGAAAGTGAAAGAGGTGAGTTGAAGATATAAAGTGTGGCCACTATGCCAAGAATGAAAGTTTTACTTGTGGCCAATGGTCCCAATGAAATAAAATAATATGAGAAAGGTTATGAAATGAGCCTTGATTCAATGTTCTAAAATTGACTTTGAAAATAGAATTGCCTAAAAGCTTATGAACTCAAGTGATGCCCATGTGTGCCTGTTTTAGCTAATGCTATACTTTGTAAGTAGTTTCGATGTGTTTTGCATTTTACATATTCGTGAGTTGAAATTGTGTATTGCCTTTTTTGGGGAAAAGTATTTCAAGAATAAATGATGTATTACTTATTTATGATTTTAACTTGTGCTTCAATTGCCAATCATTTTACTCCATTTCTTGGGAAAAAAAATACATTGTGTTTAAAGCCTTCATTACTAATGAACCTAAAGTTGTGATTTTCGGAATATTCTATTTGTTGATATTTAAGATGATGATCCATGAAAGGGAAGAAATTAAAGTGTGGAATATAAAATACGGCCATTGTGCCATGAAAGAAGAATCGCATGTATGTCCCAGAGAGCCAATGAAATAATGATGTAGTAAGTGGTTAAAAGTACCAACGAACCTATATACGATGTGAAAGGTCATGAGGTAAATGAAATCTGTATTTATGTTTTCTTTGTATGCAAATCAAAAATGTTTTCCCCCTTAATTGGGATGAGATTGATATGACAAAGTTATTCCCCTTATTTGGGATAAGATTGATGATAGAAAAGGATGATGTCTCACATGAGACGGCCTAGCCGATCGGGTCGTGATCAAACGCCATGCCGCACACATGGTGGTAATTGTGTTGGAAATTGTAATTGAAATTGTGATTTTGGTTGATGTCTTCAAATAAGACGGTCTAGCCGATCGGGTCGTGATCGGACTCCGTGCTAGATTCACGGTGGTATATTTGAATAGAGATTGTGATTGTACTTGAGATTGTGATTATGGTTGATGTCTTCAAATAATATGGACTAGCCGATCTGTTCGTGATCGGACTCCGTGCTAAAAGTATGGTGGTATTGGTTTTGACAGTGATTGTGGTTGATGTCTCTAATGAGATGGCCTAGCCGATCAGGTCGTGATCGGACTCCGTGCTAAAAGTACGGTGGTATTGGTATTGTGAATATTGATATTATGAACGGTGATATTGGTATTGTGAATATTGGTACTGTGAATGGTGGTATTTTGGTGCTAAAGATCTCCCAACCAAAATATATATTAATTTCGTATTTTGAAAATTGTTATGTTTTAACTAGGCATATGGATATTGTTGATTGTGACTTGCTGCTTCTATGGTTTTTCCTTTCTTATATTGGCATTCTATTTTAAAAGAGGATAGTTCGCTTTACATACTAGTACTATTCCATATGTACTAACATCTCTTTTGCCGGGGCGCTGCATCTTCAATGGATACAGGTGGTTCATTAGTAGGCTGCTTTGGTACTCATTAGCAGTCACTCTCTATTCCGCAGGTTTTGGTGAGTCCTACTCTATTCCGGGCCTGGTGTCATTTGAGTTGTACATTGTGTTTTGAGGTATAGCCGGGGCCTTGTTGCCGGCACTTCCATACTACTCTTGTGTTATACTTTGAGGCTCTGTAGACAGGTTGTAGATGGTAGTCGAATGTTGGGAATTGAATTAGAAATATTGGTATTTGGCAAACATGTTTTTCATTATATTTATAAACCTGTAATAATTTGGTAATTATGAATGAAGCTGCTAATGGAATGAAATGAGGGTTGTTAATGAAATATTTTCAGTGTTTGATTAATGGAGTGCATCTCCTCTTTATTCATGGATGAGTTTGGGTAGAAGAAAATCTAATAGGCTTGCTCGGCCGGGTTCACTCGGTTGAGCGCCAGTCGCGCTCCCCGAGTTTGGGGCGTGACAAACTTGGTATCTGAGCCTAAGTTTTTAAAGTGTCCTAGGATATCTTGGAGCCGTGTCTGATAGAGTCCTTCTTATCGGTGTGTTGTAGACCACATCTATAATGAGGAGGCTACATGGACATTTAGGAATTTGACACTTCTTTGATACTCCAGATCGTGCAATAGAGCTCAAGATAGGAAGCTAAATTTCTCGTCATGTCTCATTTTCCATATGAGTAACCCATGAGATCGAGGCAACAAGGAGGAAATGAAAGAACCAGTTGCTAGGGGAAGTATCCTTGTTCCTATTAATGTTACTGCGCGCCACCGGAATATGTGGTGAGAGCACCTTAGAAATGAAAAAGGATTGTCGGCATCAATAAACCGGAATGTTTGGTATGAAAGAAGAGCCACTCGGGTTTATGTTAGATAATTCTTGAAATATGTTATGGTTATGGAAAGAGGGGGCACAAGAAGAACAAATGCCCTTAGGTTGGATACACCCATCCCGGTCTGCCCGATATGCGGGTGGGAACATTTGCGTCATGTTGCGAGTATGTTCAGAAGCGTGTTGGGGTGGTAGATTTGGGAAATTCCAAAAGCCCATACAACGAGTTGTTGTAGAGATTGTTAATCCCTTCACCGTTCCTGGAGGAAGGATAAGGGGGATGCTTATGATGTATGCAAAAAGGGTAAATAACAGGTAAGTAGGGCGAGTCAGTTTAGCGGACCCCATCCTCATTGTGTGAAGTGTATGAGATGTCATTCGGGGGTACGCCACTATGGTACTAATGTATATTTTGGATGTGGAGTAGAGGGGCATCAATTAAGGTACTGCCCTGTCAATCTAAAGTCATCAAGTAAGTCGTTCCTTAGTACATCATTATGAACACGCATAATTTTTCCTTGTTTTATATGTACATCCATATTTAAGAGCCTTCATAAACACGGTCTTAATAAGACGCTGAATCACAAATCATTTCATGTACTTACTTTTTAAAAGAGACACATTATTCATGAAGTCACTCTATCACAAATTCTCGTATTTATAACTTCTTGAGGAATTGAGTTCTATAATGATTTCCTTGGGATGAGTTATAACCCTAGGTTATTATTTCCCACTTGCTTCCCTAAATTCTCAACAAGGGACTATACCTGATGAAATTTTACAGAACCTTTTGATTCGAATAGATAACATCTGCTCACTTGTTCTTATGCATGCACAGTCATTAAGTTTATCATGTGGTATCAAATCCAATGTAAGGCAGCCCAGTGCCGAGATATTTCTTGAGCTAGTCTCTTTATCCTATGCACGTGACTTATATGGTTTGAACAATCACTTTACTTCTTTGTGAATATTATCATGAATCCGTTTCACTGTTTAGTAACATCTAGTAACATGAGAGCATATTAATTTGAAAGAAACATTCATCGTATCTCTAGTCCTCTCATATAGGATCAACTATTGGCAAAGGTTAAGTTGTGAGAATGATAATAATCTCACAAGTGTTCAACTTATTTTTCATCCCCATGGGCTTGTGACATAGATTCCTTGTGTCAGTTGATGTTAAGAGCGTAATGCAACTATATGTATTTTGAAACCCATATCACATTCAGGGTGCCATAATATTCTCATTTCGAGATAAACTAATTTTCCCTACATTCCAAGAGGCGACTGGTATCACGTACTTGGCTATTTCTCTTTGAGGCATACTATTGCCGAACAAGGTATATATGGAATGAAATAATTGTTGATGTCCTTTTCATGACTCTTAGTCTTCCAAGAATAACTGACGCTAATGTCTTTATCCTCCCGACCATGCCTCCTATATGTCACATGTCTAAAATAACTCATTTCTTTTAAATCTCAGAATCATGAACATGATCCCTACATTTTAATTCCCTACTAGGCAACTCTATGCCTCATATGTCGAATCAATGATGTCATCACAATGATTAACCATGTCAGCACTATTGGTAGTAACCTTCATGTCTCTTAGGATATAACCTCCTGAGATGCCCTGCTCAGCACATTGATGGAATCTTGAAAAAATTCCAGCCCAATCTCGAACCTCGTTGTTCATATTTATAGTAACCTATGGGGGTTGAAGGTTCAAACATGTCAAAGAAAAAGCGTCATCCAGTGAACAAACATATTGGATAGGAAGTTTTATGGTAATATTAAAGCTAGCACATCTTAGAGTAATTGTTGGAAGTCGCCAAAGGTTTAGTTTGGGTGTTCGGCGTAGTGATTTAAACTTGAAGAAAGTGAACGGGTTATTCTCAAGATTTTCTCTATGAATATATTGTGTGAATTGTTAAGGAAGGTAAAGTATGTGTAGTCACATTAGGCCTTATGAAATCTTGAAGGAAATAGGCCAAACTATGAGTATGATGTTTCCCTATTATTGTCCTCCGTGTACCCGGTGTTTCACGTGTCTATGTCTAATAAAGTAATTAGAAATCCTTTGTATATCGTTCCGGTAGAGGTTATTGAAGGTGAATTTAATGGATAGTTAGCTTATGAGAGGTACCTAATTGTCATCTTTGTTAGATAAGTTTGGAAGTTGGGATTACCTACGTTAATGTATTATGGTGAAGTCTGTAAGTCGAGAAGGTCACCTTGAAGGTCGAAAGTGTTGGTGAAAGAAAATATTTTCGCTTGATTGTATAGCAATTGGTTTTGATTGAAAGGTACTTTCTAGGTGTTATGATTTAAAAATGTGCAGTTCACGTCCAAATATCACTCTTGATAATATAATGCCTGTAATGTTGAGAATAGTGCTGTTGATATATATCGTGATACTTTGTTGAGTTGGGGATGTGTTGTTAGGAGTTGTTTTGGTGGTCCTCTGGCAGGTGGTTAGGCCCAATTGCAAAGGAGACTCTGCCGAAATTTCTGAAAAATTTGGGAGTTAGTCAAATTTAAAAGCTTAAGATGTGTGGAAGAAGAAACAAGTTATGTTAAGTGTTTAGGGATGGACTCTACTCCTTATTTGAGGACGAATGATCCTAAGTGGGGGAGAATGTAAGTCCCCATAAAAATTTCCTAATGATTTAAGATTTTAAAGTACGCCAACGGTATTTGGGAATTATGTATTTGAGTATTAAATGAGACCTATGGGATAGAGCTACATCATTTTGAATTGATAATTTATGTTTAAGGTGTGTTGGAACATACTAAGAAGTTTT
Organism: Nicotiana tabacum; assembly: GCF_000715075.1. Classification (NCBI taxonomy): domain Eukaryota; kingdom Viridiplantae; phylum Streptophyta; class Magnoliopsida; order Solanales; family Solanaceae; genus Nicotiana; species Nicotiana tabacum. Next base: position 44,817,100 of record NC_134093.1, on the reverse strand, counting down.
GTGAATGGCAAGATCTTGTATGGAACAAGTTGGATACATTAAGTGGAAAGTATGTTTCAATTGGCAAAAGACCCGACTTCAACTGAATAGAAACTCCTTCAATATAATGACTTAGGTGGTGATCTACCTATCAAATTAAAGATCTTTGAGTATAGTTTCCAACTCATCAAATTGTTTATCATTTGGATATGTATACAAAACGTTATGGCCATTTTACCGAACCTATGCCATATGCGCGTCCAGATGCGCGGCCACGTATATTTGGGAATTTCTGCCTTGTGTGCACGGCCAGATGCGCGGCCACTTACCCAGGTGCGCGGCCGCGCACGTAGGAACCCATTAAATACCCCCAAGGCCGGGTAGAGAGAGAGCTAAGTCATTTCTTTGAGCTAGGGCTTGCATATCAAGGGGAATCCATCCAACACCTCCCTCCCATGAACCAAGGCAATGTTTTTGGAGTAATTTTGAGTTGATTACTACTCCTAAACACTTGTATTAACAAGGATTAATCTTGAAGATCCATAGATTTCCATTTAAATCTCCAAATTGGTCAAGAACACTATAAGTTGGGATTCTCAAGAGTTTCACTATAAGAGGTATGTCTACCATCTCTAACTAATCTATGGTGACTATTTATGTATGAAATATGTGTTAAAACTTATGGTATGGTGATTGGAAGCCATAAGTTCCCAATTTAAATACATAACCATTGTAGAGATTGAAAGGTGATTATTTGATAGAATTTTGTTGGTTGGGTGTGGATGGATGGTCATGTATATGATGTTGGAAGTTAAGAATTGTTTAAGAATGATGGTGGAAAAAATTGTTGGTAAATGGTAGTATTTGGATGAACTAATTCTATGTTTAAGAGATGTAGAGATTCATGCCTACTAGATGTTTGATAAAATGCTCAAATGAGCTGAAACCATGAATATCTTCCTAATTTGTGTTCAATTTTGTTATGTCTCAAAATAGATTGGGATTGCTAGAATTTCCTGAACGTTATAGTAATTTAAGGAAAGCTCAAAGTGAGGTATGTTGGCTAAACTACTCTCTTAGAATTGAATTCCATGATGTTCCCGTAAGTTTCAAGTATAGTTGTCTCAAGTTCCTTATTCTATTTTCTGAGATGTTCCCAATAAATTTGATTGTCATGAATAAGCAAAGTGTCGAGAATTATGTATTTAAAACGTGTTCCGGATGTTCCTATCACATTTTGTTATCCTTCGTGAATGTGTTTAAGAATGATATGTGCATTAAAATATTATGGCTTTGAGTCATGTTTCAAATAAAAGTTATGATGCCAATTCATGTGAGAAAAACTCGATATGCTTAAGACTCTTAATTACTCATATGTGTACCTGAAGTCTTGATTGGAAATGCCTTGTTGTTGATAATCTATAAAGATGCTTGAAAGTGAAAGATGGGAGTTGAAGATATAAAGTGTGGCCACTATGCCAAGAATGAAAGTTTTATTTGTGGCCAATGGTGCCAATGAAATGAAATGATGTGAGAAAGGTCATGAAATGAGCCTTGATTCAACTATTCTAAAATTGACTTTGAAAATAAAATTGCCTAAAAGCTTATGAACTCAATTGATGCCCATGTGTGGCTGTTTTAGCTAATGTTATGCTTTCTAAGTAGTTTCGATGTGTTTTGCGTTCTTACATATTCGTGAGTTGGAATTGTGTATTGCCTTTTTTGGGAAAAAGTATTTCAAGAATAAATGATGTGTTACTTGTGCTTCAATTTCCAATCATTTTACTCCATTTCTTAGAAAGAAATGCATTGTGTTTAAAACCTTCATTACTAATGAACCTAAAGTTGTGATTTTTGGAATATTCTATCTATTGATATTTATGATGATGATCCATGAAAGGAAAAAAATAAAAGTGTGGAATATGAAATATGGCCATTATGCTATGAAAGAAGAATCACATGTATGTCCCAGAGAGCCAATGAAATAATGATGTTGTAAGTGGTTAAAAGTACTAGTGAAGCTATATACGATATGAAAGGTCATGAGGTAAATGAAATATGTATTTATGTTTTCTTTGTATGCAAATCAAAAATGTTTTCCCCCTTAATTGGGATGAGATTGATATGACAAAGTTATTCCCCTTATTTGGGATGAGAATGATGATAGAAAAGGATGATGTCTCACATGAGACGGCCTAGTCGATCGGGTCGTGATCGGACGCCATGCCGCACATATGGTGGTGATTGTGCTGGAAATTATAATTGAAATTGTGATTTTGGTTGATGTCGTCAAATAAGACGGCCTAGCCGATCGGGTCGTGATCGGACTCCGTGCTAGATTCATGGTGGTATATTTGCATAGAGAGTGTGATTGTGCTTGAGATTGTGATTGTGGTTGATGTCTTCATATAAGATGGCCTAGCCGATCGGGTCGTGATCGGACTCCGTGCTAAAAGTACGGTGGTATTGGTATTGAGAGTTATTGTGGTTGATGTCTCTAATAAGATGTCCTAGCCGATCGGGTCGTGATCGAACTCCATGCTAAAAGTACGGTAGTATTGGTATTGTGAATATTGGTACTGTGAATGGTGGTATTTTGGTACTAAAGATCTCCTAACCAAAAATATATATTAATTCCGTATTTTAAAAATTATTATATTTTAACTGGGCATATAGATATTGCTGATTGTGACTTGCTGCTTCTATGATTTTCCATTTCTTATATTGGGATTCTATTTTGAAAGAGGACGGTTAGCTTTACATACTAGTACTATTCTATATTTACTAATGTCCCTTTTTTCCGGGGGCGCTGCATCTTCAATAGATGCAGGTGGTTCATCAGCAGGTAGCTTTGGTACTCGTTAGCAGTCACTCTCTATTCAGCAGGTTTTGGTGAGCCCTACTCTATTCCGGGCCTGGTGTCATTTGAGTTGTACATTGTGTTTTGAGGTATAGCTGGGGCTTTGTTGCCGGCACTTCCATACTACTCTTGTGTTATACTTAGAGGCTCTGTAGACAGGTTGTGGGTGGTAATCGAATGTTGGGAATTGAATTACAAATGTTGGTATTTGCCAAACATATTTTTCATTATATTTATAAACTTGTAATAATTTGGAAATTATGAACGAAGCTGCTAATGGAATGAAATGGGAGTTGTTAATGAAATATTTTCAATGTTTGATTAATGGAGTGCATCTCCTCTTTATTCATGGATGAGTTTGGGTAGAAGAAAATCTAATAGGCTTGCTCGGCTGGGTTCACTCGGTTGAGTGCCGGTCGCGCTCTCCGTGTTTGGGGCGTGACAGCAACAATGGAAGACAATCACCAGACCTTCCACGAGTTCCCTCGACAACACACCGCCCAACAATAATTCAGGGGAAGGCGACAACCACGGCAGAACAATAGGTAACCACAGGTAATCCTTCTAACTCTACTACACCACAATGGGCCCACACCACTCTACACACAAGCATAAATACTGGGCCAACCCAATTAATTACTGAAATCTCTTTCTCCTTTCTCAAAGAACTGGAATATATCCCCGACGAAACCAATAGTGGGCCTGTAACCCCACCACAACAAATCATTATCATGACTTTCCCCACAATGGCCCAACACTCTTTACCTCTGCTAGACTAATAAATGGACGCATCCTCATCAGCCCACCCACAGGTTTCCCATCCCACACAGTTAGCCCTAGAGATACATGCTATGGATATCACCTTCACAAAATTAGAACAATCTAAAAATATCAATCAAGTAATTCACACGAACCTAGTAACCCACCCTACTTCACCACGTCAACTAATAAGGCTTAAATCTGGCCCATTTGGCAATTCACGCACTGCCCTACATGACACCTCAACCACCCAGTCAGAAACAATATCCACATACTCAATCTCCTCTGATCTCTCCGCCGTCTCTTTGCATGCCCACCACTCTTATCCAATCAAAAGCGTTCCTACACCAAGCACACACATCTCTGCTGCTACTCCAATGGAACATCATGATTCCACTTCATGTGCACTACCCTCTACAACCTATAAGTCTAGTCAAGCTACAACACTCACTACACCACCATCTTCTACTCAAAAATTAGATACATCCATTAATCAAGACCAAGACCCTCCACAACCACTCACATCCCATTCAATCTGCTCCAATAACTCTATATCACCACTCCATCCTACAGAACTAAATTCAACGACCAGCAATGCCAAGAAACGACTGGAATACTTACCTCAGGGAGAGAATCCACAACAACAACCAACACTTCTACTTTTCACGTCTAACAATGAGCGGGCCGCCACACCCCAACCCAATAATACCACTCATCTACACCTCTCAAATTCCTCCCCTGGATTTCTCACTTCATTCATGGCTGGAGATGGGCTTATAGGGTTATACACTAGTCTTTACAATGGAAATCAACAACCAGGAAATAGTTCTCCTTGTTCAAAACCCAACTCATCTAGAGGAGATAGTAATCGAGGGAATGTGTCTGGGCATGGAGGCATATGCACAGATTCAGTGGTACTCGACGCAAATACCTCTACTAATAGACTACCATAGACCATCTTCCTCCAACACACCAATGTGGAACTACCCCATGACCTCCCCATTCGACCACCTGAACCAAACGATGGGTTTACTTCCCTTTTACCCACCACATAATGCGGAGACAATTTATGCCTCTTGGTTCAAACACATGAGCTCCTTCGCACCACCACACCTCTCAATGTCGCCAACCAGCACCTAAGAACAACTCTCTCCCATGCATAGTCCCCCACCCACACCCTATTCCTCTCCCAACGCACTAAACAAATAGACCCGCATATAACTAGCTAAGATTATGGAGGAAATGAGGGAAACCAGGACAAAATTCCTGTGGCTAATGGGCATTTACCTTTACAACGTCAAACAACAGTACGCAAAAAAGTTCATACTCGAATGCCCTCCAGACCTAGCCTCTTGCAGCCTCAACTTTAGGGAAACTACAAATCATAAAGTGGGGAAATATGCCATGTTCATAATTCTAAAACTTCGTCAGACCAACCCAGTAACCGATCCGGTTCATGTAACACACCCCTCTCCCCTGGGAGAGAGGGCGGACCTTCCCATTACAGATCTCTCAAAACAACCCATCATGAATCTCATAGCATGTAATTGTAGAGGATTATAGAATGCGGAATTTAGGAGACAATTTGGCTCTCTTCTAAATAACTATAGGCCAGTTCTTGTAGTTCTTTTAGAAACTCACATGCAAGACCACACTATCCTTAGAGATGATTTCCAATTCTCTGATATGTCCCAAGTGCCTGCACAAGGAATCTCAGGTGGCCTAGTTATTATGTGGCATCATTATTTAATTACAGTGGATGAAATACAAATGTCTACGCAGGAGATACATCACATGGTTCATGTTTGGCCTAACCCTACTAAATGGTTATTTTTAATTTATGCTAGTAATTCTGCTACCTCGCATGCTACACTTTGGAATAATTTAAAGTGCATCCAGAATTATTATACGGGACCTTGGTTTGTTGGAGGAGATTTTAATGAAGTACTAAGGGCTACTGAAGAGTATTGTGGAAACCTTATTAGTAATAGACGTGCAGATGCTTTTGCAAATTGCATTAACTACTGTAAACTAATTGACTTAGGATTCAAGGATAGTTGTTATATGTGGACTAACACACGTCGTTATGGATACACCATTCTTGAAAGACTAGATTGTCTTCTCACCAATTATTATTGGATTAACCTATTTCCGGAAGTAGTGGTACAATATCTTCCTCGAACACATTCTGACCATTGTCCTTTGCTTGTATCACTTCAACCTAATAGAACTCCTAAAAATAAATCTTCAGGTTTGAAACAATATGGACAACCCATCATAGTCTCCGGCCTTTAGTGCACCAAACGTGGAACAATAATTCTACATTTTTGGAGGCCACTAACACATTCCAACAAAATGTCCTTGAATGGAATAAACAAACTTTTGGTGACATTTTTGTTAAAAACGCAAACTACTAGCCAAATTAAATGGCATCCCATCGTCCATCTACTATCCAACTAGTAGGTTATTATAAAATCTTTAGGGTCAACCTACTAACGAATACAGTGGAGTCCTTAGGTTAGAAGAAGATTTTTGGACGTTAAAATCTCGTATTAATTGGCTAAATAATGGCGATGCTAACACAAAATTCTTCCACATGACAACTTTACAAAGGCGTAGACATAATCGCATAAATGCTCTCAAAGATAGTATAGGAAATTGGTGTTTTGACCCAATGAAAATTCAACATTCCATCTTACGACATTACCACACCCTTTTCACTATGGAGCAATCAACTTCTGCTAGACACTCCCCAACTAGTGACACCAACTCATTCTTATGCACGACAGACCAAATTACATTGTCATCACCTTTAAAACAATCTGAAATTCTTTAAGCCTTATCCTCCTTTAAACACCTAAAAGCACCAGCCCTGGTGGACTACACCCATATTTCTTTCAAAACTATTGGCAAGAAGTAGGTAGTACTATTGTAAATTTTTGTCAAAAAGTCTTCATAGAAAATTTTATTCCGCCAGATATTAATCAAACCTACTTGTGCCTCATCCCTAAGATAAAAATGTCATCTCGATTCCGTCCCATTAGCCTCTGTAATACCATATATAAATTGATCACCAAAATTATTGTTAATCGCTTAAAGCCTCTTTTACATAAAATTATCGGCCCTACCCAATCTAATTTCCAATAAGGAAAGAGAGCTTCTGATAATGCTATCATTGTGCAAGAAATTCATACACATTTTCAGGAAAAAAGGGGAAAAACAAGCCATGTGCTTCTCAAATTAGACCTAAAAAAAGCTTTCGATAAGTTAAAATGGTCTTTTATTAACAATACTCTCCATTATTTTAACCTACCAAGCACAATTATTTCCTTGATTATGTCTTGTATTACGACAACCTCCATCTTTATATTGATCAATGGCACGAGGACTAACTTCTTCTAACATTCAAGGAGTATCCGATAAGGCGACACCCTCTCTCCATATATCTTTATTATGTGCATCAAACCATTATCTCGTACCATATTTCAATCAATTGACTACCTACTATGAAAACCAATACAAATTTCAAAAAAGGAACCCCAATTATCCCATATATTCTTCGTAGACGATATCATCCTCCTTTATAAAGTAAACACCACCAGCTGTCATGCTATCATTGACACGCTCAATGGCTTAACTGCATTATCGAAGCAGACTATAAACTCCCAGAAATCTGAGACTTTCTTCTCAAAGAATTGCACTACAAATGAAAAAGACTATATATTATCATGCTCCAGCATGACTGAGTGTAATAGATTTGGGAAATACCTAGGTTTTCTCATGTTCGTTACAAGATCTAATAAATCAGACTTTCAATTTTACTTGATAACTTCAAAAGCTAGACTTGCCGGTTGGAAAACTAAATTTCTCTCCCTAGAAGGACGAACAACTCTAATTAAACCCATGCTAAATAGTCTCCCCAATCATATAATGCAATATATTTCTATCCCTAAATCAATTATTCATAAAATGGAACAATACATGCACAATTTCCTCTAGGGTACTACTAATATAAGAAGGAAAATTCACTTAGTCAATTGGAACACAATTACAACACCTAGGGAATTTGGAGGTTTAGGAATACAGCGCCTGGAACTAAAAAAATGCTGCTCTACTAGCTAGCCTATCTAGGCGGCTATTTAATTCACCCACAATTCTTTGGGCAGCAACCCTATTACACAAATATAGTAAATATCCTCCAACAAAAGGGTATTCAAGTACATGAAAAAACATCCCATTTGGTTGGACGCATTGTCAATTAGGCCTACAATGACACATTGTCCATGGTTCCAATATTAAATTTTTGACGGATGCTTGGATTGCACCAGCCACTACCATGCGTTCCTTCATCTCAGGGCCATTGCCAGCATACTAACTCACAACTACACTTTCGTCATATAAGACTACCACAAGTTGGGACTGGGCAAAATTTCCTTTTGATTTGCCACCACACTTTAAAGCTTTAATGCAAAGCCATCGCCTTCCTATATACGTCAACAAAGTCGATAGCATTTTCTGGGCTTTGACCAACAACAGACTATTTACAGTCCAATCAATGTATGCTACTATACTTCATCAATCCATAGGTAATAGTGTAATACAATACATACAAATATTAAGATGGATTTGGAAACTACCAGTGCCACCAAAAATCAGGTCATTTTTATGGCTACTCGCGCATAACCGCCTACCTACACGCCAACATCTTCACCGTATAGGTGTAATACCGGATGCAACTTGTTTATTTTACCTACAATCAAATGAATCAGTCAACCATATTTTCCTACACTGTCCTAACGTTAAAACATGTTGGATAAACATAGGCTTACAACGTATAATTAATTCTATAAATCGATTTTCCAACCCCTCACAGTGGATACAGCATCTATACAAATATAGAAAGAAGCTCATGCCTCATAAAATTAACCCACACACTTTCCTCTCATTTACCCTGTGGAGCATTTGGACTACCCGAAATGACAACAATTTTAATCACTGCCATCACAATATCCCTCTAAAACAATATTATTAATCAATCTATTGAATTTACTTACTGTGATACCAAATCAATGGCAAGACTTCCATCAATACAAATTGCTATCAAGTAGACTCCACCAAAACTAAATTATTACAACTTAAATACAGATGGAGCTATTTCAAGCCTCACAGCGACATCAGGTATAGGTAGACTCATTCGTGATGCACAAGGAAATTGGATCAAGGGAGTTGCTGGCAACATCTCTACAAATAACAGCATGAGTGCTGAACCTCAAGCACTCTTTCATGATTTACAATTAGCTTACAATTCTAGCTTGGTACCACTCAAAGTGAATGTAGACGCATCTGAGTTATTAACCGTTATACATAACGGTAACATGCGTTTCACTAACATTATCTCTGACTGCAGGCACCTCCTGAACCAGCTACATAATCCACCAGTCAATCATGTTTACAGAGAGGAAAATGGGGTAGCTGACAGGTTAGCCAAGGAAGGTTGTTCGATGGAGTATGCTATGACACCAACTGTTTTTGCATCACCCCCCACTTTTGTATTAGACAAGTTACAAGAGGATCAATCAGGAGCAACAAAAATTCGGAATGTGAAACCAACACAGGCAGGCCAGGCAACTGCTACAGCAGCACCATCACCAATTTTTGCACAACGCCACGTGACGCCACCTTATATAGCGGATAATGGAGTTACTATAGTAGCGAACTCCTTTTTGTCTAGTGATCCTCTAACTTTTCACTCCAACATATGTACTAGTAATCGTTGTAATAGTAATCACTCTAGTTCTAGCAATGTGGTGCCACCCGAGCACCACCCTCTCCCTAACAACAATATTTAATAGTTAATGCAATATTATCCTTCTTACTAAAAAATAAAATAGGGAATACGCGTGTATAAACTGAAGACATACGCACATGATTGGATATTTGGATTGTGATTTGTGAATCCCTGTATCAGATATCTTGTTACCTCTTATCAAGAGTTGTAATTATTTCTTTGTTGCTTTTATGCCAGAGTTTAGAACTTTTGATTTTCTCCCTACTTTGGTAGTATCTTATTATTCTATCTTTTTTCATGTTTTCTTATTTGTATATGTCACACTAGTTTGTTTTATTAAGAAATGAAGATATAGGTGCAGAATTAAATCGATAAATTTAGGGGGTGGACAAATGCTGAAAAATTCGAAGTTATAAATGCAAAAAAAAGAAGATATATGACATTTCTAACATTAACAAAATTTGTATCCTCAACTCAACAGAAAATAAAAAGTAAAAAATAAACTTGGATGTGTGTGAGATTTCTCTCAATGGAGGTATGTCAAATTCTCATTAAATTGTATTATCATGTTATTTGTGCGATTACATTTATCACATATAGAAATATAGAAAACATTTCAAGCAAATAAATACTAAAATTAAGTCAAAATGATGATTATTTTCTAAATCAGATTCTATGTTTGAGAATCTGCTATTCTGCTAAGCTTAAAACCTTCTTGAAATGTCTTAAGATATACTGACCGATGAGATCTTTGAAAGAATAAAAGCTGACAAACGTTTATAGGAAAAAAAACAAAAATATCTTTGGAAGTTGCACTGAAAGTGAATGTTGTTGAAAAATCCTACTTTCTCCATTCTGTTCACTTAAGCAGTGGTTGTTGCTTAAGCAGAGTATTGTATTCCAGCTTGGCTATAATTTTATCAATTAGGTCGGTGGTTGGGGAAACAAGTTATCCCATAATTAATTATTTCGATATTAGTTATTCTGGGATTAATTATCCCACCCTCCCATAGGGATAAAAAATTTCTACAATCCCGAAATAACTAACACGATTTTATTTCAACCAAATATAAAATAAACTCATCTCAAATTTAATACTAGGATTAACTATCACTTATCCGTAGTAACAAACGAGTCTTTAATCGAAAATGAAAAATGATTGGATTATCATGAAATGAAGTGTGTGCAGAAAAAGACTTTTCCAAAAGACAAAAAGAGAAAGGATAAAAAGTTAGCCCAGTGGTGGTGTGAAAGCTCATTATTGCCATATTTCTATTTGGCAAACCTTAATGAAGTTTCCAGTAATTGATATAATACGTGTAGCCTAACGTCAACAAACTCTACACAAGTTGACTATAATACTTGTGCAATAAGTTTTCGGGCATAGTTACACACTTTCTTCGAGTATACTGAGTTATCTTCCCTCCGAGGATAGTGTAACTGAATTTTTACACAAATCCAGGCAATTTGATCTGTTGTAAAAGTTATTTGCCTCTTTTTTATTTTAGTTATTAGTTTCTTGGCACGTGCGTCGCAAGTGCCAATATAGTAAGCACTTTGTAAAATAATATCCATACTAACAAAACAATAGTTTTGAATAAATAATTACACGTGAAGAATAATGTACAATTTTTAGTGAATTATCAATGTGGAGCTCAATGCAATAAAATACTATTCAGACGACAAATTAAGGTTCTTCTATTATATCAAATATTTAGCTTGACTATTTTCTTGTTTTTAGATATTTCAGCAATACATTAGAAATGTGAGTATGAGTAACGTATTATAGTTACAAATATTTCACGTCTTAAAGTTTTTTTCATGTTTTAAGAAAATTGTAGCCTCCCAAAATCATAATCTAAAAATTTTAATGGACACACAAGGTTATAATGAGAAAGAACCTACCCGCATAAATGAATTATTTTGTTTATTTAGATAAGAGGAATAATCCAAACTTTAATAAATGAAATAGCTTGCGTAAAGTGAAATCTATCCAACAGTCGCGCTTAAATAGCGAAAACAACAGTTACATCTATGGGTGTTAATCGGATGGGCTGGTCCGGGCTGGACACGAAAACAAATAGCCTGTCCGGTTATTATTCCGGGCTGGTAATGGGCTGGATAAAGGAGCTAGTACCGGGCTAGGAAATTCCGGTCTAATTAGGGCCCGTCCGAGTTTGGGCTTAACGGGTCCGGACCTTGTCGGGTTACTTTTTTTTTTTAAGTATATTTTATTTTTCTTATTCAATGTTATTGATACTTAAGTGTTTGTAAACTTTTAAGGCTTAGAATTAAACTTTAAACTTTAAAGTTTAAAGTTTTAAATTTAAAATTTGAATTTTAAAATTTTAAAATTGAAATTTGAAAGTAAGTGTCACGACCCAAAACCTAGCCCGTCGTGATGGTGCCTATCTCAATACTAGGAAAGGTGACAATCTCAATAAACCACATATCTTTTAAATACGAAAACATAATGATTAATTTCAGCGGAAGAAAATCTCACAAGTACAAATAGAAATACTCCCAAAACCCGGTGTCACTGAGTACATGAGCATCTAATATGAATACAAGTCTGGAAAATATGATCTATAATAGTCTGAGACCAAATACAGTAAACAATGAGATAGAGAAGGAGAGACAAGGTCTTCGGAACACGGCAGCTACCTCAAAATCTCCTGAAAATCAACTGCGCGAAAGGATCAACACCCGTTATGTGCGGGAACACCTGGATATGCACACGAAGTGCAGGGTGTAGTATGAGTACAACCAACTCAGCAATTAACAATAATAAATAAGGAACTGAAGATAGAAACGAGCTACACAATTATGGTTCATTTCCAGTAATTCTAGTAAAGAATAGACATGCCATCAAATCTGGCAGTTTAATGTCAAATCAATTTTTATACAGTTCTTGTTCATGTAATCCGTAGATAAAAATCTTTCAGAGATTTCACAGCAATGACAGATAGCAACTAAGTGCAACAATAAATGAAAATCAAGTACAACCTCTGAGGACAACAATCACTCACTAGGCTTCCAGCCCTCATCACTCACTCTCAATGGGTACCCGCGCTTACTTGGGGTGTACAGACTCCGGAGGGGCTCCTACAGCCCAAGCGTTATAATCTTCACGGACAACTCACGTGTTGCACGGATAACTCACGTGCCATAATATAACTATCTGGATCCGCACGGCCAACTTACGTGCTGCACGGCCAACTCACGTGCTATAGTATAATATAAGGATCCGCACGGTCAACTCACGTGCTATAGTATAATATAAGAATCTGCACGGCCAACTCACGTGCTGCACGGACAACTCGCGTGCTATAGTATCAATATCTCACAATCAGGCCCTCGGCCTCACTCATTCATAAATCTCTCGAGTCTCTTAGGCTCTTAATAATCATGAAATCAACACAAACAATAATGATATGATGTATCAATAATAACAACAGAGACTGAGATAAAATGTGCAAGTAAAAATTGAGGCTGAGTACATATAGCATTTAGCAGGCAATTCAACAAGTACGCGTCCTCTGTGGGTCCCAACAGTACTATCACATAGACTAAGCATGATTTCTAACATGATTTACAGTCAAATTTTATCAACACATAGAGAGCATATAGCTAACAACAAATTATTTCAACATTACATTTTTCCGGGACGGTCCAAGTCACAATCTCCTCGGTACATGCCCACACGCCCGTCACCTAGCATGTGCGCCACCTCCAAAATAATCACATGATACCAAAATTCGGGGTTTTATGCCCTCAGGACCAGATTTAAAACGGTTACTTACCTCAGAGCGTGAAATTCTTTACTTTTCTATGCCTTTGCCTCGCAAATCGGCCTCCGAATGCCTCGAATCTAGTCACAAATAATTCGTTTCAGTCAATAAAATTTATTAGAATTAATTCTATAAGAAAATGCTAATTTTCCATAAAAATCCGAATTTAGCTCAAAAATCGTCCGTGGGGCCCACGTCTCGGAACTCGACAAAAGTTATAAAATCCGAAAGCCCATTCAACCACGCGTATACCCATACAAGTTTTACCAAATTCTGACCTCAAATCGACAAATCTAAATTTGTAAGTTCCAATCTCCGATTTACACCTCAAAATCATGTAATCTAGTTGGTTTATTCGATGATAATTCAATATTATGAAGCAGAAATTATCACAAGGGACTTACCTCAAGTTTTCCTTGAAAATATATCAAAAATTGCCTCACCTCAAGCTCCAATTAGTCAAAAATGGCCAATGGGACCAAGTCCCTGTTTTTATAATTCTGCCCAGACAACCTTGGTTCTACCTCGATCTTGGCCTTCGATCGAGGTCCTCGATCCTGGGCCTCGATCCTGGCCCTAGATCTTGGTCCTCGATCCTGGCCCTCGATCCTGGGCCTCGATCGTGGCTTCGATTGTGGCCCTCGACCCTGGGCTCGATCATGGCTTTGATCGTGGCCCTCGACCCTGGGCTAGATCTGGGCTCGATTCTCGCTGGTTCTGGGCTTGATTCTGAGAGATTTCTGGGCTTGAATCTGGCAGAAGATATTTCCAACAGAAGGAAATTGCAGCAGCTATTGTAGTTCAATATTTTGATCTGTTAACCATCCGAAATCCACTCGAGGCCCTCGGGACCTCAACCAAATATACCAACAAGTCCTAAAACATCATGCGAACTTAGTCGAATCCTCAAATCACCTCAAACAATGCTTAAAACTGAATTACGCCCCAAATCAAGCCTATTGAACTTTGAAATTTTTAATTTCTACAAATAACGCCGAAACCTATCAAATCACGTCCAATTGACCTCAAATTATTCACACAAGTCATAAATGACATAACATACCTATTAAAATTTTCAGAATCGGATTTCGACCCCGATATCAAAAAGTCAACCCCTCGGTCAAACTTTCCAAAAATTCAACTTTCGGCATTTCAAGTCTAATTCCTCTATGGACACCCAAAAATTCTTCCGGATACGCTCCTAAGTCCAAAATCACCATACAAAGCTATTAGAATTATCAGAATTTGAATCTAAGGTCGTTTACACATAGGTCCATATCCGGTCCACTTTTCTAACTTAATTTTTCAATTATAAGACTAAGTGTCTCATTTCACTCTGAATTCCTTCCGGACCCGAACCAACTAACCCGATAAGTCATAAATCAATAGCAAGGCATAAATTGAGCAGTAAATAGAGGAATGGGGTTATAATACTCAAAACAACCGGCCGGGTCGTTACAGTAAGTGGCTACAAATATTTATTTAATAAGACCAATAAGCAATATGTAAGGATCAAACTCCAAAGGCTTTCGTTTTATATTTTCATTGAATAATACTTCAAATTAATTTGCAAGTTCTATTTTAATTTTTTTATTTTTGAACTTGCAAATTAAAAGTTTACAACAATTATAAAAAATAAGAAAGAGTACATCACATGCTTTGCATTATTTTTATAAGTTTATCCATGTCAACATGAGGTTCTTGGCTTCCGACATTACTTGAATCGGAACCATAAACCATTATATCTTCAATTGTTTGGTCATTCGCTTCATCTACCTCTTCACGCCCTTGATTTTGCCGTTTTGATCTTATCCAATCTCTAAAGCACACTAGAATTTCTAAAGCGTTGCTGCCCAATAAATGGCGAGTATCTCCTAGTTGCTGCCTTGCTTGGCTAAATGCACTCTCTGATGCGACTGTTGAAATCGGCACATTTAGCACGTCTTGAGCCATGGCCGAAAAAATAGAAAATTGATTTGAGTTGCTCCTCCACCAATCCAGCGGTAGAAATTCCTTTGTGCGGGGCTTTGGTAACTTTTGCAAGTAGAATTGGAGTTCATCAATGTTCCTGCTACTAGTTTGTTGATGCTCTCCTAGTGTAGACCAAATCAAATAATCTTCAACACCATCATTATCCTCCAAACCACCTGATGCAGATGTTGAAATTGAACTTGAAGGAATATTTGCATCTACAGCAGCAGAAGTATCAACAATGTTAGCATAGTAATTATATAAAGTTTGTAAATGTCTATATAGATCAGAAATACAAGTTTCAATATCAGGGGTTTCAGTTAGTCCAATATCCATATAAATATATAAAACAGTAATTAATTGGCGACAAGTGGCCATTTTGATAGAAGAGTTTAAAATAGCACCAATTAGGTAAATAGGGAAAAATTCGGTAAAAATATTTCTTAAATTTATCTAGCATAGATTCAACAACAGAAGAATATCTTTTTTTCTTCTTCAAATTATGGAGTAAAAGAGAAATTTTAGCAATATAAACTAAACCATTTGCAATAGTAGGATAATAAGCTCCAGAAAACTCAAGTGTAGCCACGTAAAAGTTTTGTAAAATTTTACAACATCTTCAATGACATCCCAAGTTCTAGAAGTTAACAAACGGTTAGGATCGGTACAATGAGAATTTACAACTTCAGTTATAGGCATTTTATATTTATGATAATATTTTAAGAATAAATAAGTATAATTCTACCTAGTAACTATTTTTTCAGGCGTGAGTCTTGGTTTTAGTCCATACTGTACACATTTTTTCTTAAATGCATTTAATCTAGCACTTTTATTATTTTCTTGAATTACACCAACAGCTCTTCTAACTCAAATGATCTCAGCTATAAATAAATCAAGGTCACTCTTCACAATTAAATTATATATATGACATGCACACCTAACATGAATAATTTCAGGAAGTGGTGGGTGTAGATGCAATTTTAATATTGTAATAGCAGCATTGTTGTTAGAAGCATTATCAAATGACACACACAAAATTTTTTCTGAAAGATTATAAAATATAGCAACTTCATGGATAGTATTACTTATAAATGCACCAGTATGACTTTGATCTTCATCATATTTAAAAGCAATAATACGTTTTTGCATACAAAAATTATCATCTATCCAATGGCATGTAGCAGTCAAATAATCATTTTCATTAACAACACGACCAATATCATAAGTAAGAGAAATTCTACAAGAAAGACTGGCGAACAAATAACAAATATATGTTTGATATTGTTCAAAAAGACGAAAGATATCAGCTCTACAAATACTTCTAGGAATACCTCTAAACAAAGGGTTATAAATTCCTTGAATATAAGTAACAAGATATGATGAAGCGGCAAAACTAAAAGGTAAACAACCTAAAACAATCATTTAGCTAATTCTTCCCGATCTTTCGTTATATCGTATTTACTCATTAAACCTCCAGTACCCGGGTTAAGTTTTTGTTGTCGACCTTCCTCATCAGCACCCCATGCAATAGCGTGGTTATCTACCATGTGTCTATGAAGTTGACCTGTTCCCCCTGCCTTACCTCTGGTCTCATGTTTATAAACTTCCTTACAAATTTGACATCTTACATTTTTATCTTTTTCTAGTCTTTCAAAAATATTCCAACACTTACTTCTTAATCTTCGATTCCCCTTAATAGGGAGGAGAGGCCTACCTGTATTACCACAGTCTCCACCCCTAGTATTTTGAGTTTGACTAGCATTACCAGGTGTAGCTGGTGGTGTTTCAAGAATATCAAGTGATTGAATATCATCTAAATTATCATCTATACCATACTTTTCTTGAGGTTGCTCATAATCTACATTTAAATTTTCAAGTGAACTTTCAGAAATATGTGTAAAGCTACTAGAAGAACCAGCACCACCTCTTGATATTTTAGAAGTTTTACTCTTAATACTACTACCCCTGTACACGCTTTTTTGGCTGCTCTAAATATATCCATTATGTAAATTAAATTAAGAAATTAAATTAATAATTCTAAATAATAAAATAAAAATATATACCAAAGAAGAGAAAGAGATAGAACGAGTGTACCGGGATTTCAGATGCCACACTAAATTTGATATCAAACTTCAATTGATAGACTGATACTTGATATTTGATGATATTTAATATTGATACCACACTTCACTTGAACACGTGATATTTGACAATTATAATTTTGTAGTGACTAAAGTAAATATTTGATGAAACATGAAATAATAAGTAATTGAGAATTTAAGAGCAATACGCAATATTATCAAGAGACAATTGAGATAGAATTAGAGTAGTAAGAGAGCAAATTATAAAAAAAAAAATGAAGAAGGGGGCTATTCATAGTTTTTAAAAGGTTAAAATTATAAATTATCAATTATTAGGGGCGGGGGAGGGGAGGGGGCCTATTTTCTTAAGAAGGTAGGCCAAAATGGCTATTTTTGCAAAAATATGGCCGTTGCCCAACGATCATTTTTTAATTTAACTGTTGGCAACGGTCAAAACATTAAAAAAAATAAAATAATTGACAACGATAATCGGGCTAGACAAGGTTGTAGCCCGGTAAAAACTCGGTAAGGGGTAACCGGGTTCCGGGGCACCGGTTACCAAAAAATATTCGTTCAAGCCTGGCTCCCCCCAACAACCTGGTAACTGGGTCGAACCGGGCTGTTATTGGGATGGCCCGACCCGATTAACAGGTATAGTTACATCCTTAAGGTCTTTCTTGGAAGAAGTGTGAAGTCAGTAAAGGGAAACAATTAACTTTGACTCAGCACATAATATTCTCTAAAATTATTTACTCTATAGCATCCTGAAAATATTTCCTATATCTTGCAGCAAAGACGTGTTCAACACATTCATCTCCTTTTTGAATTTCGTTGTTCTCACTCGCGAAGTTTCACCTAGACCACAATAAAAAGAGAAATTAAAGCAACTCTAACCTTATAGAAATAATTCTGGCGATGTGATCCCAAAGTGTGACACAGATATCTTCCACTTAGAAAGAATATCAATCTTTAATGCATGAACTAAAGAGCCATGCACACAAGTTATCAACATAAATCATGCCGTATAAGTATTATTGTTAAATATTGTATCAACTTGACTCTAGATATTAAAGATTACAACCAACAGTCTTACGTTCTTACCAAGAATTTAAAAAATTTCATTGGATGGTTGAAAAAAGAGTATGTACTACATGACCAATGACATGAAAGTAGGCATTGCTAAATACAAAGCCAATATGAATTTTCAAGTTCAATATTATTTTTCTCCTGAGGTGCTATAAGATCCAAAATTATCAGTCTCAAAAAGTTCTGCTTAGTAGGATTAAACATACATCTTTATATAATTATAAGCAATGAGTTATTATTAGCAATTCAGCTAGTCAGCATATACAGTTTCTTATCAATCACGCCCAACTATGCATAATAAAAGGACTAAGCGGTCGCTACAATATAATTCAGTCTAAAAGTCCGAAATCGAATCCCACGGAAAACTAAGACTTAGCTACAACTGTTCAATAAGATTTTTATTTCTTTACGAACAAATATTAAAGAAGTAAAATTATCGACTATAGAAACTAATGGTTGGGGACAAGATTGAAAAAGCCTAGAGTTATGATTTTCCCAATTATTGGAATCTTTCCCGTTATGCCTCCTATAATTCAGCTAAGTATTATTTACTGATCGTGAGTACTCGACTTATCGTAATTTGCTCTTGAGCAACTACAATAATATACTAGTTATATTCTTTCAAACTACGCTAGCTCGCGCT
Source organism: Nicotiana tabacum (assembly GCF_000715075.1). Classification (NCBI taxonomy): domain Eukaryota; kingdom Viridiplantae; phylum Streptophyta; class Magnoliopsida; order Solanales; family Solanaceae; genus Nicotiana; species Nicotiana tabacum. Next base: position 44,798,142 of record NC_134093.1, on the reverse strand, counting down.
TTTTCACCGCTCACTATGATCACGTCAAAGCTTCGTTATCTCTAATCTCTCTTTTAAACCCTCCGTATTGATCTCTCATATACCCTGTGAGTGCTGTTTTTCAACAACAACCTAAATATGCATTCATTCTCAAGCAATACATAATAAATAGGCACAGTCATTTGAGAGCTCTTCAATTAACTAAAATAAGTACGTAGTTGAACAAGTAGGAAAATTCAAATGCAAAATTATATTAGAACAAACAGAAAAGGGCCAAATATACCCCTGTAAGTGTCATGCCCCGAGCCTGGGGGCGAGACCGGCACCTAGTGCCTTATCTATCCTTGCGTACCACATGTGACTAAGAGGCTCTGAATATGTAATGTCATAATTTGGCCTTGGGCCACATTACAAGATAATGTGCGAAGCAAAATATAAAACTGAATAGAGACTAATGCTGACTAAATGTCAACATAAAGCTAGGCCGGCAAGGCCGTCATAACCACTATAACTGACAAGCCAACAAAATATACGTGCAGGACCTACAAGCCCAACATACTGCACTAACTGACAGGATATGTCTACAAGCCTCTACTGATAGATGTACTGTGATCGGAACAGGGCCCCGACCTACCCATAACCTATCTACATATATACACAAGATGTACACAAAACTTCTAGACCCGGCAACTCCGAAGGATGGGGAGCTTACCGATCAAGCTGAACTCTGGCAACACCTACTGAGGAGGTATACCCGTCTGTCTGTCTGAACCTGCACGCATAAAATGCAGCGTCCCCAGAAAGGGACGTCAGTACGAAATAATGTACCGAGTATGTAAGGCAATATACAGAAAGCTGAAACTGAACTGATAATCTAAACATATGCTTACCTGCTGATACTGACTCAATTCCATCAATATAATAAGTAAAATAGTTGTCCGGCCCTATAAGGATCGGTATATATATATATAACTGCTCTGCCATAGTAGGCTTGCTCATAGGCGCTCGGCCATACTAGGCTCTGTATCTCGGCCAACTGGGCTCGCTCATAGGCGCTCGGCCACAGTAGGCTCAGTATATAACTTACCATCTGATCACAGGTTGCCCAATAGGGGCCTGCCCATCGATTATAGCTCGATGGTAATGAAAATACTGTAATACTGTCCTCCTAACTAACTTTCTAACTAACCACTCTAATAAGTTAGCTAACGCTCCTCTTAACCACCTTAGCTAACTATGGTTAGTAACCCTACTTACCTCAACAGAATCCATATATATTTTATGACGGTTAGATGTAGAATTGGAATAGATGTGTTAAATATCATGATGAAGCTAGTTCTTGATGTTGCTAATCACAATCTCGGTATTATAAGCCATGTCTTATTATATAATAACGTTTTGCTATATTGTTATTATAGTGTGAAAGATATATAAAAATCTAATTTGTACACGTAATATTTATTGCACACTTCTTAAGGAAATGCAATGTAATTCAAACGAATTCTAGTGACCACAAAACACAATTGATTTGATAAGATAATAAACATACCAAATGTAATAGACCAAGCAATACCTACTTATTCCTTGTAGTTTCTTTGAATGACGTACAATTCATGGAGACACAAGCTATATATCAGGTAAAAATATTGACTAGCATTTAGCATTAGTTTTTTCCATATAGATTGATTTGAAATTTGAGTTGTTCTATATAGACTCTCTGCTCTCTTGACTGGAAAAAGGAAATACTCAAATGAATATGAAGTCCGATAAAGAGAATATTGTAACTTACAAAACTAGATAAATATACGTAAATTCCGGGATATGGATTTTTCTTTATGCTTCGTTATCAAACTCGTGTAATTATGGGATCATACCAAAATGAAAGAAGGGCTTAGCCTTAACATATCCGGAGTAGGAAAAAATTCATATAATATTCTTAGAAAATATTGCACAGTACTCCTTTAGAACCGCAATATTTTACGTTGCTATGGTTCTAACAATTCTCGTTGGAATTGTTTGGTTGCAAGAATTTTATTGAAATCTTGCTGGATGGAGTTTGAACGTAATGTTTATGAAACCAAATTCTGGTTTGAAACGTGTTGAATAGGAATTTTTTTAGGAAGAAAACCAAATCTTGTAATGTTATGAAACTAAGTTTTATAAGGTCTTACACTTACTTACACGTAAGTGTCTTGTAGCCTTAAATGGACACTAAGCCACTATAACTAACTAAGCCACTATGACTAAGTGCCATAGGCCATAGTAGTGGCTTTCTGCCATGTGTAGGTGGGGTGAAAATTATTAAATCTTTATCCACTTATTAGGTGATTAGGTAATGTCCCGTTACCCGGTAATTAACCAATTACCCACATAATTAAGAATTATCTCAAATTATCTAAAAATACTACTCATTTTTAATATACTTTATACATCATACTATCATGTTCATATGGTACCTTGTATGGTACTAGTCTATAAATATCGGGTATTATAACTCGGACCGTGTTTTATCCCAAATCAGCAACCTTCAACGAAACTCATTTTCTTCTATTTGCTTACCTTCTCTCCTTCACGAATTTAATCATAATGTATTTGAAATAGCATAATGCTTATTATCTCAATAAAATCTCATCCCCGAGTCTACGTTAATTAACTGAAGACGAAACTTTAACGTACGAAAAATGTGAGATATAACATCCTTCCCCCTTAGAAACATTCGTCCTCGAATGTCTACTCTTAGATAGTTTGGGAAAATTTGCTAGAGTCTCCTCCGTACGCTAGACTAAAACCACCCTGTGCACAGCTAGAAAGCATACTATACATGCCACACTTGGTCTCACATAGTTGTCTATTATGAATTCGGAACATCAAAAACAAGAGCTTACCTGAGGACTTACTGGCCTGAATAGGGCTGTGCTGAGGTATCCCATATTGAGTCATATCTTCGGTTTGAAATAGGTGGGGGTATTTAGACTTCATTTCTTCCTCCACCTCCCACGTCATCTCTTCCACATTCTTGCTTCTCCATAAGACCTTCACGGAGGCTACCTCCTTATTCCGTAGCTTGCAGATTTTTTGGTCTAGGATGGCAACCGCAATTTCCTCTTATGACAAGCCCCCTGTAATCTGTACATCATCCATGGGTACCACTCGGGTAGGATCGCCAATGCACTTTCGTTACATAGATACGTGAAAAATCGGATGGACAGACTCTAATTCTGAGGGCAATTTTAACTCATAAGCTACTTGGACCACTCTCCGAATGATCCTATAAGGCCCAATATACCGTGGGCTAAGCTTGCCTTTCTTGCTAAACCTCACTACACCCTTCATAGGTGACACCTTTAAGAATACCCAGTCATTACCCCCGACCTCTAAATCTCGTCGCCGCACGTCAGAATATGACTTCTGATGACTCTGAGCTATCAACAGTCCCTCCCGGATGAGCTTTAATTTTTCTATGGCATGTTGAACCAGGTCTGGCCCATGTAATCCAGATTCTCCAACATCTAACCACCCTATATGAGATCTGCACTTATGCCCATACAATGCCTCATACGAAGCCATCTGGATACTGGAGTGGTAACTGTTATTATATGCAAACTCGATAAGAGGTAGATGTTCATCCCAACTTCTTTTAAAATCCAATACACATGTTCGTAACATATCCTCAAGCGTCTGAATTGTGTACTCGGCTTGTACATCAGTCTGCGGATGAAAAGTTGTGCTGAGATTCACTTGAGTCCCTAGACCCTTCTGAAATGACCTCCAAAAATGTGCTATAAACTGGGCCCCACGGTCAGATATAATAGATATTGGTACTCTGTGCAGTCGCATTATCTCCTTAATATATAATTTTGCATAATCTTCTGCTATATATATAGATCTGACCGGTAGGAAATGAGCTGATTTCGTGAGCCTATCGACTATCACGCATATGGAATCGAACTTACGATGAGAACGAGGTAAACCCGTGATAAAGTCTATGTTTATCGCCTCCCATTTCCATGTCGGGATCTCTATAGTTTGCATTAGCCCTCCAAGCTTCTAGTGCTCTATCTTTACCTGCTGGCAACTAAGACACTGAGCGACATACTCAGAAATGTTCTTCTTTATATCGTTCCACCAATACACATCCTTAACGTCATGATACATCTTCGTCGACCAAGGGTGAATGGAGTACCATGAATAATGTGCCTCTAACATAATCCTGTCCCGTAGCCCTGCTACATCTGGAACACACAAACGACCCCTGTATCTGAGAACCCCATCTCCCTTAAGTTCTAACAATGGCTTCTTCTGCTGCGGAACTCGCTCTCTCAACTCGACCAACTCTGGGTCCTCATATTGCTTCTCCTTTACTTCAGCTATGAGAGATGATTTTGCAGTATTTTTGAGTACAACTCCACCATTGCCAGAGTCTACTAACCGAACCCCAAAATAAGCCAATTGATGAATCTCTCTAGTTAATTGTCTTTTTTCGGTCTCTACATGTGCTAAGCTACCCATAGATCGGCGACTTAAGGCATCTACTACCACATTAGCTTTCCCTGGGTGGTAGAGAATGTTAACATCGTAATCTTTTAAAAACTCAAGGCATCGCCTCTGTCGCAAATTCAACTCGTTTTTCTTGAAGATATATTGCAGGCTCTTAAGATCTGTAAATATGTCAACATGAACACCATATAAATAATGTCGCCATATCTTAAGCGCATGGACAACCGCAGCTAACTCGAGGTCATGGGTCGGATAATTCCTCTCGTGCTTCCTTAACAGCCTTGAATCATACGCAATTACCTTCCCATGTTGCATCAGGACACACCCTAACCCGACACCTGAGGCATCACAATACATAGCATAACCATCTGGACCCTCTGGAAGTGCTAGAACTGGCGCTGAGGTCAACCTGTTCTTGAAAACTCTGCTCGCAAGCCTCTGTCCATTGAAACTTAGTCGCTTTCTGCGTCAACTTTGTTAATGGTGCTGAAAGAGAAGAAAAACCATCTACGAACCTCCGGTAGTATCCTGCTAAGCCTAGAAAGCTACGAGTCTCTGTCGGAGTGATAGGTCTAGGCCAGGATTTCACAGCCTCAATCTTCTGAGTGTCTACCTTTATACCTCAATCGGATACAATGAGCCCCAAGAATGCTACAGACTTCAACCAGAACTCACATTTAGAAAACTTATTATACAATTTATTATCACGGAGTGTTTGGAGTACCGCTCGTAGGTGGTCCACATGCTCACCCTCTGAATGTGAATAAACCAGAATATCATCAATAAAGACTATCACGAACAAATCTAAATATGGTCGGAATATGCTATTCATCAAGTCCATAAATATGGCAGGTGCGTTCGTCAACCCGAAGGACATGACAAGGAACTCGAAGTCGCCATATCGGGTCCTGAAGGCTGTCTTGGGAATATCTTTCTCCTGAACTCTGACCTGGTGGTATCTTGACCTCAAATCTATCTTTGAAAATCATCTAGCCCCATGCAACTGATTAAAAAGGTCATCGATCCTTGGAAGTGGATACTTATTCTTGATAGTTACCTTGTTCAGCTACCTATAATCGATACACATCCTCAGCGAGCCGTTTTTCTTCCGAAAAAATAGTATCGATGCACCCCAAGGTGAAGTACTGGGCCTGATGAAACCTTTCTCCAGCAAATCTTTTAACTGCTCCTTCAACTCCTTCAATTCGGCATGTTCCATTCTATACGGAGGGATAGATATTGGTTGAGTTCCCGAAAGCAAATCGATGCCAAAATCAATCTCTCGCTCTGGGGGAATACCTGGAAGTTCATCTGGAAATACATCTGCGTACTCTTTTAGGACTAGAATAGACTGAAGTGTAGGTATCTCAGTTTCTATATCTCTAACTCGCACAATATGATAAATGCACCCTTTTGCGATCATTTTCCTCGCCTTCAGATAGGAAATAAACCTACCTATGGGTGTCGCTGTATTACCTACCTACTCAAGGACGGGCTCACCCGGAAAATGAAATCTAGCTATCTTTGCTCGACAATCAACTATGGCATAACAAGCTGCCAGCTAGTCCATGCCCATGATAACATCAAAATCCAACATCTCTAGCTCAACTAGGTCGACTGAGGTCTGACGACCACAAACTGATACCGTACAAAATCGGTAAACCCGTCTATTAATAATCGATTCTCCGACCGGTGTAGATACCGCAAAAGGTTCACTTAGTATTTCAGGCAATATACCAAATTTCCCCGTGACAAATAGGGTAATACACAATAAAGTAGATCCTGGGTCTATCAAGGTAGAAGCATCATGAGAGCAAATGGTCAACATACCTGTCACAACGTCTGGTGAAAACTCCTAGTACTGTCGACCCGCTAAAGCATAGCTACGATTCAGGTTACCACCTGAACTGGAACTTCTACCTCTGCCTCGACCTCTACCAGCCGAAGATTGAGACCTGCGCCATGAAGGATGCACAGATATAGATGATCCTGTTGCTGAACTTGCTAGTTGCGCCATACCCCCAGAATCTCTATTTGGGCAATCTCGCATCATATTCCCCGGACGTCCATATGTATAACAAGCATCTAAACCGGCTCGGCATTGGCCCAAGTATCCTCTACCGCAGATGGCACACCGTGGCAGAAATGCCCGTGTCTGCCCCGAACCTTATTGTCGCTGCAAACGTGATTCCTGGGAGCTTTCACCTGGTCCTGACTGAGTATAACAGTCATACGTGGATCCCTGTAGCTGAGGTAGCGGAGGTCTAGGTGGCCGTTTCAAGTACTGGGTCCTGTAACTACCCTGAGAATGCTCCTGAGACCTAGCAAATCTCATCCTCTTACGCTGCCCTGAGTCAGTCCTCTCCGTACCCTGCTGTCGACGTCTACCCCTTTTTATATTCTGGGCAAATGCCTGGATCCGGGAGATATCCATACTATTCTGCAATGCAGTGGTGGCACATGCATCGATCAACTCTGGGGCCAACCCTACTATAAACCTGTGAATCCTGTCCCGCATAGTAGCAACTATGGATGGCGCATATCTGGCCAATGAGTCAAAATGGAGACTATACTCTCGAACACTCATATTGCCCTGCTTGAGGGCTAGAAACTGATCGACTCTGGCCTGTCGGATCTCTTGCGGTAAGTACTGGTCAAGGAAGGTATCTGAAAAATTCTCCCAAATAGCAGGAGGTGCATCATATCCCCTGGACCTTTCCCATCCCTCATACTAAAGGATGGCTATATCTTAGAGTCGAAACGTTGCTAGCTCAACTGCGTTTTTCTCCATGGCATGCATAACTCAAACGATTCTGTGAAGGTGATCTATGAAATCCTGCGGGTCCTCCCTCTGATCTGTCCCCGTGAACTCTGGGGGACTCAAAGCAATAAACTCTCGGACCCTTGAACTCACATATCCCTCAGAAGGTCCTGCACTAGCGGATGCCGTAGCCTGTTGCTGGGTAGCTACCAACTGTGCCAATAAATGCACCGCACTCCTTAAGTCCTGATCTGATGGAAGCGGAGGGGGAACTGGATGTGCGGTCTCCCTAGGAATCTCCTCAGGTGACGGAGGAGTCGGTAATGACTGGGTAGGGGTCTCTCCCTAGGCCTCCGATTGTACCCCATCTACTGGGGGTACCCTGCTAGTCCCCTCACCTACTGTTGTTTCTCTCCTTTGGCTAGCCGTAGTCTTCCTAGTTACCGTCATCTGTGCATGCAAACGCCAACGCGTAAGTTTAACTAAAATTTCCTATAACTCAGTGCTACAACACGATTTAGATTTGAAAGAAGGGTAACCAACTTCAAAATGCCCTGTAGTCCCCTGTTTATATAATTTGGAGCACCACACATCTATAAACAAGTCCTTACTAGACACGGCTTGTAGACTCCCTAGGACTGAACTGCTCTGATACCACTTTTGTCACACCCAGAGCCTGGGGGCGAGACCGGCACCCGGTGCCTTACCTATCCTTGCGTACCACATGCGACTAAGAGGCTCAGAATATGTAATGTCATACTTTGGCCATGGGCCACATTACAAGATAATGTGCGAAGCAAAATATAAAACTGAATAGAGACTAACGCTGACTAAATGTCAATATAAAGTTGGGCCGGCAAGGCCGTCATAACCACTATAATTGACAAGCCAACAAAATATACATGCAGGACCTACAAGCCCAACACAGTGCACTAACTGACAGGATATGTCTACAAGCTTCTACTGATAGATGTACTGTGATCGGAACAGGGCCCCGACCTACCCATAACCTATCTACATATATACACAAGATGTACAAAAAACTTCTAGACCCGTCAACTCCGAAGGATGGGGAGCTTACCGATAAAGCTGAACTCGGGCAACACCTACCGAGGAGGTATACCCGTCTGTCTGTCTGAACCTGCACGCATAAAATGCAGCGTCCCCAGAAAGGGATGTCAGTACGAAATAATGTACCAAGTATGTAAGGCAATACACTGAAAGCTGAAACTGAACTGATAATCTAAACATATGCTTACCTGCTGATATTGACTCAATTCTCTCAATATAATAACTAAAATAGATGTCCGGCCCTATACGGCTTAGAACGTGTAACTACTGTACCATAGTAGGTTCGCTCATAAGTGCTCGGCCATACTAGGCTCTGTACCTCGGCCATGTTGGGCTCGCTCATAGGCTCTCGGCCACAGTAGGCTTGGTATATAACTTACCATCTGATCAGAGGTTGCCCAATAGGGGCCTGCCCATCGATTATAGCTCGATGGTAATGAAAATACTGTAATACTGTCCTCCTAACTAACTTTCTAACTAACCACTCTAATAAGTTAGCTAACGCTCCTCTTAACCACCTTAGCTAACTATGGTTAGTAACCCTACTTACCTCAACAGAATCCATATATATTTTATGACGGTTAGATGTAGAATTGGAATAGATGTGTTAAATATCATGATGAAGCTAGTTCTTGATGTTGCTAATCACAATCTCGGTATTATAAGCCATGTCTTATTATATAATAACGTTTTGCTATATTGTTATTATAGTGTGGAAGATATATAAAAATCTAATTTGTACATGTAATATTTATTGCACACTTATTAAGGAAATGCAATGTAATTCAAACGAATTCTAGTGACCACAAAACACAATTGCCTTGATAAGATAATAAACATACCAAATGTAATAGACCAAGCAATACCTACTTATTCCTTGTAGTTTCTTTGAATGACGTACAATTCATGGAGACACAAGCTATATATCAGGTAAAAATATTGACTAGCATTTAGCATTAGTTTTTTCCATATAGATTGATTTGAAATTTGAGTTGTTCTATATAGACTCTCTGCTCTCTTGACTGGAAAAAGGAAATACTCAAATGAATATGAAGTCCGATAAAGAGAATATTGTAACTTACAAAACTAGATAAATATACGTAAATTCCGAGATATGGATTTTTCTTTATGCTTCGTTATCAAACTCGTATAATTATGGGATCATACCAAAATGAAAGAAGGGCTTAGCCTTAACATACCCGGAGTAGGAAAAAATTCGTATAATATTCTTGAAAAATATTGCAACGTACTCCTTTAGAACCGCAATATTTTACGTTACTATGGTTCTAACAATTCTCGTTGGAATTGTTTGGTTGCAAGAATTTTATTGAAATCTTGCTGGATGGAGTTTGAACGTAATGTTTATGAAACCAAATTCTGGTTTGAAATGTGTTGAATAGGAGTTTTTTAGGAAGAAAACCGAATCTTGTAATGTTATGAAACTAAGTTTTATAAGGTCTTACGCTTACTTACACGTAAGTGTCTTGTAACTTTAAATGGACACTAAGACATTATGACTAAGTGTCATAGGCCATAGTAGTGGCTTTCTGCCACGTGTAGGTGGGGGTGGGAATTATTAAATCTTTATCCACTTAATAGATGATTAGGTAATGTTCCGTTACCCGGTAATTAATCAATTACCCACATAATTAAGAATTATCTCAAATTACCTAAAACTACTACTCATTTTTAATATACTTTATACATCATACTATCACGGTCATATGGTACCTTGTATGGTACTAGTCCATAAATATCAGGTATTATAGCTCGGACCGTATTTTATCCAAAATTGGCAACCTTCAACGAAACTCATTTTCTTCTATTTGCTTACCTTCTCTCCTTTACGAATTTACTCATCATGTATTTGAAATAGCATAATGCTTATAATCTCAAGAAAATCTCAGCCCCGAGTCTACGTTAATTAACTAAAGACGAAACTTTAACGTACGAAAAATGCGAGATGTAACAGTACTATCAGAAAATATTTAAATGTACCCCTCGTTATACTTTGAGTCCATATATACCCCAATCGTTATACTATTGGTTCAAATACACCCCTTTTCTATTAAATTTGTCCAAAGTGGACATCCAAAACTCACCCGAGGCTCCTGGGACTCCGTTCAATAAGACCCACCAATCCCAAATCATAACACAAACCTACTCGAGGCCTCAAATCACACAAAACAACATCAAAACCATGAATCACGCCTCAATTCAAGCCTAAGGAACACAATGAACTTCTAACTCCCAAAACTCATGTCGAACCCCATCAAATCAACTCAGAATGACCTCAAATTTTGCATACAAGTCCCAAATGAAACAATGGAACTATTCAAACTCTCGTAGCCACAATCCGAACCTGATATCAACAAAGTCAACTCTCGATCCAACCTATGAACCTTCCAAACCTTCAACTTTCACCAAATACAACCAAATCAACCTAGGAATATACAACTCCAAATCCAGACATACGACTAAGTCCATATTTACCATACAAACCTATTGGAAATAGCAAACACTATTCCGGGGTCATCTACACAAAAGTCAAACTCCGGTAAACTCTTACAATACAAGCCTCCAACCAAGGGACTAAGTGTCCCAATTCAATCCATAACATTTCCGAAACTAAACCAACCATCCCCACAAGTCACATAACCACAACTAAGCACACGGGAAGCATCAAATAGGGGAACGGGGATGAAATATACAAAATAACCGACCGAGTCATTACATTCTCCCTCTCTTAAATAAATATTCGTCCTCGAACGAATATAGAGACATACCGGAAGTGACAAAAAGATGAGGTTACCGGCTCCGCATATCATGCTTGGTATCCCAAGTTTCCTCCTCGACCAGTTGACCTCTCCACTGGACCTTCATCGATGCAATTTTTTTGACCTCAACTTTCGAACCCACTTGTCCAAAATGGCTACCGGCTCGTCAATATAAGTCAAATCCTTGCCCAACTACACCCGGCTAAAATCTAACACATGTGACGGATCCCCATAGTACTTCCGGAACATTGAAATGTGGAACACTGGATGAACCCCCAATACGCTAAGTGGCAAAGCAAGTTTGTAGGCCACTCCACCAACTCTCTATAGAATCTTAAAAGGACCAATATACCGATGGTTCAACTTGCCCTTTTTCTCGAACCTCATCAAACCCTTCATGCATGAAAATCTGAGTAGAACCTCTCACCCACCATGAATGCCACATCGCGTGCCTTCTTGTTAATATAACTCTTTTTTCTGGACTGCATTGTATGAATCCGCTCTAGAATTAATTTTACCTTCTCAAAAGTATCACAAACCATATTAGTGCCCGACAATCTAGCCTCCCCAGGCTCAAATCAACAAACCATAGAACGACATCGTCTCCCATATAAAGCCTCACACAGAGCCATCTGAATGCTTGAATGGTAGGTGTTATTGTAGGCGAACTCGGCTAATGGTAGAAACTAATCCCACTGACCCCCAATATCAATGACACATGCTCGTAATATGTCCTCCAAAATCTGAGTACGCTCAAATTGTCTATCTGTTTTTGGATGAAATGTCATACTCAGCTCGACCTATGTTCCTAACTCACGCTGCATGGCTCTCCAAAAATGCGATGTAAACCAAGTGCCTCGATCTGAGATAATAGACACAAGCACTCCATGAAGGGGAAAAATCTCTCTAAGATAATCCAAGCCAGCCGCTCTGAAGTGTAGGTAGTCATTACTGGAATGAAGTGTACAGACTTGGTGAATCTGTCCGCAATGACCCACACAGCATCAACTCTCCTTAAGGTCCATGGCAAACCAACCACAAAATCCATATTGATACGCTCCCATTTCCGCTCCGGTATATCTAACCTCTGAAGCAAACCACCAGGTCTCTGATTCTTATATATAACCTACTGACAGATGAAACATTGTGCCACATACTCAACAATATCTTTCTTCATCCTTCTCCACCAGTAGTGTTGCTTCAAATCATGGTACATCCTCATGGAGCCAGGATAAATGGAATACCACGAACTATGGGCCTCCTCAAGAATTAGCTTTCGCAATCCATCCATATTAGGCAGACAAATCCGTCTCTGAAGCCTGAATACCCCATTATCACCAATGGTCACCTCTTTAGCCTCATCGTGCTGCAAAAATTCCTTAAAGAAAAACAAGTGAATATCATCATACTAACGTGCGTTGATGCGCTCAAACAAGGACGACCATGATATAACACAAGAAAGAACCCTTCTAGGCTACGAAATATCTAACCTCACGAACGAGTTGGCAAAAGCCTGCACATCCAAAGCTAATGGTCTCTCTCCATATGGGATAAAATCAAGACCCCCATGCTCTCAGCCTTCCTACTCAAAGCGTCGGCCACAACATTGGCCTTCCTCGTATGATAAAAACTTGTGATATCATAGTACTTTAGTAGCTCTAACCACCTCCGTTGCCTTAAATTTAAGTCCTTTTTCTTTAATAGGTATTTTAGACTCCAATGATCCATGAACACCTCACAAGACACGCCATAAAGATAGTGCCTCAAATCTTGAGCACGTGAACAATGGCTACTAACTCCAAATCGTGCCCTTGGTAGTTAGTCTCATGGGGCTTCAACTGATGCGAAGCATAAGCAATCACCCTACCATCCTGCATCAATACAAACCCAATACCAACCCATGAATCATCATATTAGACTGTATATAAACCCGATGCCGAAGGCAAAAATAGAACTAGAGATGTAGTCAAAGTAGTCTTGAGCTTTTGAAAGCTCTCCTTACACTCGTCAGACCACCTGAATGGGCCACCCTTCTGAGTCAACTTAGTTAATGGGGCTTCTATAGATGAAAACCCCTCAATAAAGCGGCAATAATATCTAGACAACCCAAGAAAACTCCGTATCTCAGTAGCGGTAGAAAGTCTGGTCCAACTCTGAACTGCCTCAATCTTCTTCAGATCCACCTTAATCCCATCATTGGACACCACGTGACCCAAGAATTCCACCGCTAGCCAAAACTTGCTATGGAGAATTTAGCATATAGCTTCTTCTCTCTCAAAGTCTAGAGTAGGATCCTCAAATGCTGGTCATGATCCTCCTGGCTGCAAGAATACACTAATATATCATCAATAAATACAAGCGAAGGAATCCAAATAGGGCTGAAACACGCTATTCATCAAGTGCATGAAAGCTACTGGGGGTATTTGTCAACCTAAACGACATCACAAAAAACTCATAATGGCCCTAACGGGTCCGGAAAGCAGTCTTCAAAAGATTTGAAGCTCTGATCTAAAGTCAATCTTCGAGAATACCCTACCTCCCTGAAGCTGATCAAATAAATCATCAATATGCGGTAGTGGATACTTGTTCTTGATACTAACCTAGTTCAAATTCATGTAGTCAATTCACATCCTCATAGAACCATCTTTATTCTTCACACATAGCACTGATGCACCCCAAGGTGACATACTAGGCCTGATGAAACCCTTATCAAGAAATTCCTATAATTGTTTCTTCATTTACTTCAACTCCGTTGGTGCCATGCGATATGGTGGAATAGAGATGGGTTGAGCGCGACACCAAATCAATATTTATGTCAGGTGGCATGCCCGACAGGTCTACAGGAAACACTTCTGTGAACTCTCTCATTACTTGAACTGACTCGACAATAGGAGTATCAACACAAACATCTAACACGTAGGATAAATACGCCAAACGCCCCTTCTCAAATATGAAATCACTCTACTGGAAGTGTGACCAAGAGAACCTCTCCACTCCACCCTAGGAAACCCCGGCTTCGCCAACGTCATGGTCTTAGCTTGACAATCAAGAATAACGTAGAGTGGGGATAGCTAATCCATACCCAAGATCATATGAAAATCCACCATATCTAACAATAGGAGGTTCGTTGTCATCTCAAAACCACAAATAGTGACCACACATGATTGATACAGGCAATCCACCACAATAGAATCCCCAATTGGCATAGACACATGATCAGGGGTATCGAAAGAACCACAAGGCATATCCAGAAAAGAAGCAAAGTATGATGACACATATGAATAAGTAGAACCAGGATCAAATAATATGGAAGCATCTCCGTGGCACAAAACAATAATACCTGTAATCACTGAATCTGAAGCAATAGCCTCGTTCCTCCTTGGGAATGCGTAACATCTGGCTAGACCTCCACTACTCCGAGCTGTTCCTCTAGGACGACCACATCCCGTATGACTTCTACTCTAAGCTGGTTGAGTGGGTGCTGTAGTAATTAGTGCAGGAGTCATAGTCTGTCCTCCCTGCTATACTAGACCTCTGCGAAAACGGGGGCAATATTTCCTCACATGCTCGAACTCCCCACACTCATAGCAACCTTGAACTAGGAATGACTGCGAGGCCTGAGTCGGACCCCGTGAACCAGAATAGCAACTAGAAGAGGCCGGTACTGACGAATCCTAAACTGATGGAGTGCGATAAGTGCTCTGAGCTAGGAGTGCACTGAACGAAGACTATACTAAAGCTCCTCGGCTAGGTGGTGGTGAATGATAACCCAGTCTGCTGGACTAGCCCCTAAAAAACCGACCTCGGCCTTCAGTCGTGGCACCACTGAATCCTCCAAAATGATGAGGCAGCTTGCCAGAGGTCGTCTCCCTAGCCTGACCTCTAATTCTCGATCCTCCTAGCGATCTCCACAACCCTAGTAAAAGAAATATCATCCTCGATCTCTCATTCCATTTGTAGCATGATACCATATATAAGGAAATCTATAAACCTTTGCACCCTTTCCCTCTCAGTAGGGTTTAGGATAGATACATGTAATGATAAATCCACAAATATAGTCTCATACTGTCACACCCCAACCTTGGGAGGTGCGACCGGCATACGATGCTCGGAGGCCCATGTGAACCGACACGTGGTCTTCAATATTTTTACTCATAAGAAAACTGGGTTGTTTAGGCCTTCAAGTAACGACTACCAAAATTTAAAATGAGTACAATAGATTAACGAAGGAAACATTGGCATTTTATATATGATCATCACTATCATTAACGTGGCTATACCCGGACTTTACATGAAACCAAATACTAACACTAGTCTGCAAGCCTCTAAGAATATCAAAAGAGTGATACATATTATACAACTTGGTCGGGACAGGGTCCCACCGTACCTAAAACGTTTATGAAATCTACTTCAGTACCTATTGACTTCTGAACATAGCTACTCCGAATAAGTGGAGAGCAACAACCAACAGCTGAATCATGCACCTACTAGGGATGGGCGTCACTGGGTCTATCTGTACCTTTGGGCATGCACATATCTCCCAAAAGAAAAAAGACGTCAGTACGGATAATGTACTGAGTATGTAAGACTACGAAGCACAAGTAAATCAGAGTCATAGCGTAAGAAATGTGAGTACGTGATTCCAACCTGTATACCGAAGACACGCCACCAAGGGTGTAAACAAAGTTGTGGAAAACTAGGGACCATGGGTCGTAAATACATGCAAACCTTTGTAAAACCATACCCCTCATTAGGGCTACATGCATGTACTATATATATATATATATATATATATATATATATATATATATATATATATATATATATATTCAACCACACTTTGGGGCAAATTTTAATCTCGGTCGTACCCGGCCACACATGGGTTTGGTAATATCTAAGTATCATGCCTCAACATACCCAACTGATCATTGGTTGCACAATAGGTGTCGTACCCGACCGACTATAACACGACTTGGGAGTAAAATATATATATATATATATATATATATATATATATATATATATATATATATATATATATATCTGTGTGTGTGTGTGTGTGTGTGTGTGTGTGTAATGCAAGAAGTAGTTTCAAGAGATAACAACTTTTAACTTTAGAATGAATCATACTCTCCGACCACATAATACCAACCGGAACGATGTAGATTCGAAAAGACATGCTACCAGCAACAACACACAAGAAAAAGATAACATCATTGAGAGAACCTGGAACTACTAAACCTTACATTACAAGAGTCATTTAGAAAGAAGGAGAGACTTACACTAACCCATGCCAAGAAAGAAGATTGCCCTACATACCTTGTTGGAGAACTAATTAAATTCCTATGGTGGTTAATTTTTGCCTTTAATGAATCTTCAGAATCAATGCCACCAGACGATGGGGATTATAGCAATGATTCCAAGTTCCTTCAAGCTAAATCTTCCCAAATCCAGATTCACCTTCGACTTTGCCTAAATTGACTACGAATTTCTAAATGGGTGTGTGGAGTATTTTGAGGGGACTTGTTCTGGTGATACTTCTAAGAATGAAAGAAAAAGAGCCTTACTGTCATTTTATATAGTTACCAAACCTTGGAATTTCTGCCGCTTCTACATTCAAAATGGGTCACCTTTCCCCGGTTGCCACGCCCGGTGACACACTTGGCGTAGACCTACTGAAACGTGTGACCACCTTCTGGCTTTGAACGTGCCTCTATCTAATTGGCTGTGCTAGAATACATATATGCCACACTTTATTTAAATGTGGGGTGTAACATCATCCCCACCCTCAGAACACTCGTCCTCGAATGTTGAATCATGGCCCATCGTGACAGTCGAATTGTTGCCTTCCATAGTGGGAAATAGATGGGGGTACCTAGATTTCATATATTATTCATCTTCCCACGTCATTTCTTCCATATTATTGTTCCTCCAAAGTACTTTAACTGAAGCTACTTCTTTGGTTCGCAGCTTACGGATCTGTCGTTCTAAGATAGCCATGGGAATTTCTTCGTAAGATATGTCTTCTGTAACTTGGATATCTTCAATAGAGGTAACATGGGATGGATCACTTAAGCACTATAGGAGCATTGCCACGTTCAATATTGGATGTATCACTTTGAATTCCTTAGGAAACTCGAGCGCCACATGACTGACCTTTTGTATAATACGATATGGTCCGATATGCCGGGGGATGAGTTTCCCTCTTTTGCCAAATCTCATCACGCCTTTGATAGGTGATACTTTCAAGAACACCCAGTCTCCTACTGCGAACTCTAAATCTCGCTGCCGGTTATCCGAGTAAGATTTCTATATTCTTTGGGCAACCAACAACCGGTTTCAAATTAGCTTCACCTTCTCTATGGCCTTTTGTACCAGCTCTAGCCCCAACAACATTGCTTCGCCCACTTCGAACCAGCTAATAGAAGATCTGCATTTTAACCTATACAAGGCCTCATATGGTGCCATTTTAATACTCGTATGGTAGCTATATTGTAAGCAAATTTGATGAGTGATAGATGACCCTCCCAATCTCCCTTGAAGTCTAGAACACATGCCTGTAACCTGTCCTAGAGCATTTGAATAGTGCGCTCAGCTTGGCCATCGATTTATGGATGGAAAGTTTTACTAAGCTTGATCTTTGTTCCCAATCCATTTTGGAATGATCTCCAGAAGTTAACTATAAACTGGGAAAATCTGTCTGATATGATGGAAACTAGAATCCCAGGGAGTCGAACTATCTCTTTAATGTATATCTTAGCATAATCTTCAGTTGAGAAGGTAGTACTAACTAGTAGAAAGTGAGCCGACTTGGTGAGTCGATCCACGATAACCTATATAGAGTCAAACTTTCGGCCTGATCGGTGTAACCCGGTAACAAAATCCATGTTGATCACTTCCCATATCCAGGTCAGAATTTCCATATTCTGTAGCAACCCTCCCAGTTTTTGATGCTCAACCTTGACTTGCTGGCAATTTGGACACTAAGCGACATATTCAGCGATGTCTCTCTTCATGACATTCCACCAGTATAGCTTTCGAATATCATAGTACATTTTAGTTGACCTTGGATGAACAATATCCTGGGACAAATAAATCTCTGCCATGATCTGTACTCGGAGTTTCCCTACATCGGGCACACACAGTTGGTCCTTGTCTCTAAGGACGCTATCCTCACATAGCTCGAACACTCGCTTCTTTTGAGATGGAACGCTTTCCCTTATTTTTACCAAGGATGGATCTTCAAATTGTCGTGCTTTAACTTCGGCCAGTAGCGAAGATTAGGCATCATTTTGAACTATGACTTCTCCGCTGCCGGTATCAAGCAATTGCACGCTTAGGTTTGTCAGCCAGTACATGTCTTTAGTCATCTCCAACTTCTACGTTTCCACATGCCGTAGACTGCCCATGGAGTTGGTGAGTCGATCCACGATAACTTATATAGAGTCAAACTTTTGGCGCGATCAGTGTAACCCGGTAACAAAATCCATGTTGATCACTTCCCATATCCAGGTCGGAATTTCCATATTCTGCAGCAACCCTCTCAGTTTTTGATGCTCAACCTTGACTTTCTGGTAATTTGGACACCAAGCGATATATTCAGTGATGTATCTCTTCATAACATTCCACCAGTATAACTGTCGAAGATCATAGTACATTTTAGTTGACCCTGGATGAACATTATACCGGGACAAATGAATCTTTGCCATGATCTGTACTCGAAGTTTCCCAACATCGGGCACACACAACTAGTCCTTGTCTCTAAGGACTCTATCCTCAGATAGTTCAAACACTCGCTTCTTTTGAGATGGAACGCTTTCCCTTATTTTTACGAAGGTTGTATCTTCAAATTGTCATGCTTTCACTTGGCCACTAGCGAAGATTAGGCAGCATTTCTAACTATGACTTCTCCGCTGCTGGTATCAAGCAATTGCACGCTTAGGTTTGCTAGCCAGTACAAGTCTTTAGTCATCTCCAACTTCTACTTTTCAACATGTCATGTACTGCCCATGGACTTTTGACTCAGTGCATCAACTACAACGTTTGCTTTCCCGGATGGTATAAATTGTCAACATCGTAGTCCTTTAACACTTCAAGACACCTTCGCTGCCTCAGATTTAATTATTTTTATTTGAATATGTACTGCAAGCTCTTGTGGTCAGTGAATATATCAACATGTACTCCATACAAGTAGTGACACTATATTTTCAAGGCAAATATAATAGTTGCTAGCTCCAAGTCATGGGTTGGGTAATTCTGCTAGTGCTTCCTTATTTTCCTTGAAGCATAAGAGACAATTTTCCCGTGTTGCATTAGAACACTGCCCAATACTACTCTAGAGGCATCACAATATACCACGCACCCCTCAGGTCCTTCAGGGAGCGTTAGGACTAGTTCTGAGGTTAACCTGTTCAACTCTTGGAAATTCTTCTTACAAACATTGGTCTATTGGAATATGTTTTGTGCGTCAACTTTATTAATGGAGTAGCTATATATGAGAAATTTTCCACAAACCTTAGATAGTAACCACCCAAGCCCAAGAAGCTACGTACTTCGGTAGGAGTTATGGGCCTTGTCCAACTCTTAACTACTTCAATCTTTTGGCTATCAACCTTGATACCTTCGTTGGATACTATGTGCCCAAGAAAGGTCACCGTGCTAAGCCAAAACTCGCACTTGGAAAACTTGGCATACAACTTGTGATCCCGTAGTTTGCGTAAAACCATCCGCAGATGTTATGTGTGCTCTGCCTCGGATCGAGAATACACAAGGATATCATCTATGAACACGATTACAAAATATCCAGATACGGCCTGAATACTCTATTCATTAGAAGCATGAAGGTCGCTGGTGTATTGGTTACGCCAAAAAACATAAAAAGAAACTCGTAATGGCCATATCGAGTCCGAAAGACTGTCTTCAAAACATCTTCTTCCTTGATCCTGAACTGAGGGTACCCAGATATGAGATCATTTTTTAAGAAATACTTAGCACCTTGCAATTTATCAAACAAATCATCGATTCTTGGAAGCAGATACTTGATCTTGATGGTTACCTTATTCAGCTATCGATAATCAATACACATCCTTAACGAGCCATCTTTCTTTTGAACAAATAACACCGGGGCTCCCCATGTAGAGGTATTGGGTTGGATAAATCCCTTATCAAGAAGGTCCTTTAGCTGATCCATTAATTCCCTCAATTCGGCGGGAGCCATCCTGTACGGGGGTACGTACAGGGTGTGTATCGGGTGGTACGTTGATAGAAAACTCGGTATCCCTCTCAGGTGGAATACTTGGGAGCTCATCAGGGAACATATCGGGGAACTCACTTGCAACCGGTACCGACTGAAGGGAGGGAGTTTTTGCCTCCACATCTTGCACCAGCACCAAATGATAGAAATTTCCTTTCGTGATCATCTTTCGGGCCTTAAGGTAAAAAATAAACTTTCCTTTTGGAGCTGTAACATCGCCTTTCCATTCGATAGCAGGTTATCCCGAAAAGTTAAAATGAACAACTTTATTCCAACAATCTATTGTAGTATAACAAGAGGCCAACCAGTCCATGCCCATGATGACATCAAACTCTATCATTTTTTAATTCACTCAAATTGTCCAAGGTATGGTGATCATGAATCATCACATCAAAACCTCGATACACCTGCCTAACTACCAGGGATTCGCCCACGGGCGTGGATACCTCGAATGGTTGACGTAGAAATTTAGGTTTCGTACAACAATTATTAGCAACAAATGGGTAAATGTACGATAATGTGGATCCTGGATCTATCAGAGCATACACATTAAGGGAGAACACAAATAGTATACCTATGACCATGTTGGGTGATGACTCTAAATCCTGACGACTTGACAATGCATAGATGCAATTCTGCTGTTGCCCACCCATGCTAGATATTCCACTTCTACATCTACCCCTTCCCATCGGTGCCTATATACCTTGCTCACGAGGATGCGCTGTCGAGGAAGAAGTTGCTGCAGATCCCGTTAGTGATATCATGCCATTCGCATTTCTTGCTCGGCAAAAGCGTATGATGTGATCGAGCTGCCCACAAGAATAGCTCAAATATGAATCCCGACGATAATTCTAGAAATGATTCCTACCACACCGGTCATAATACGACACTGAGGGCCTCATCTTACTAAGGACTCCACTAAATTGCGATCTCTGACCAAGGGGATTTTGACTTTGACTAAAATAGGTGATCCGACCATGGTTCTGATCCTGAAACTGTGATGTTGCACTTGCCAGATGAGATGGATGTTGGGGAAATGGAGGCCTTGTTACACCTTATATTTTCGTACGTGATAGTACGTCGTAAGTCAATTGATGTAAGGATAGAAATGAGATGTAACAACCAAAAACTCAACGCGTCATAATGATGCCTATTGTTGAACTAGGCAAGCCGAAATTCACAATAAAACTGGGCATTTTATATTAAAAATAAGATGAAGCAAGTTTAACAACAATAACTCTCATAAATAGCCGATATAAACAACTGCGACTCGAATACAGACTTTTCCAAAATCCGGGTGTCATACATTTACCAAAATCCGGGTGTCGAATACTGTCGAATACAACCAACTCAATAAGTATCGTAAATAAATAAGGCAAGGCAAGAGAAGCTTAAATTATCGAGGATACTAGCTATTCTGGTGTAGTTCTACCCTTTTAAACCATCACAGAACAATATTTAAAGCTAACTCATCAAGCTTCATGTGAAGATTATCCGTGTGTGCATGCATACAGTTTCTCGTATACCCTGCTCATACAATATCGTGGCATGTAGAGGAAGGTATCAAATAATCAGATAAATGATTAAGAAAATGCAAATTCCACACGCTGCACGGACAACTCATGTGCTAACAATAAAACCTGCACGGATAACTCATGTGCGACACGGACAACTCACGAGTCAATAATATCAATATATGGATCCGCACAGATAACTCATGTATTACCCGAACAACTCACATACCAATAATACTAATATATGGATCTGCATGCAAGCCCTGGCCTCGTGAATTGGTCTCCGAACGCCTCGAATCTACCTACAAACAATTCTATACAATCAAAACGGGCTATAAGAATCAATTCACTATGAAAATGTTAAGTTCTTAATCAAAAGTCAAAGACTCAACTCAAAACGTCAACCCCAGGCACACACCTCGGAATCTAACAAAACATACAAAATTCGAACACCTACTCAACCACGAGTCCAACCATACCAAATTTACCAAATTTCGACACCAAATCGTCACTTAAATTCCCAAATTTCACTCTCTAATCCTTAGCCTAAAACTCCCAAAACTCCACCTTAAAAACACAAAAACTAGGCGGGAAATTCAATAGCTCATCAATATTATTGAATAAAAATGATAAAAAGTGACTTACAGCAAGAAATCCCTCGAATCCCTTCTCAAAAATTGCCTCAATCCGAGCTTGTAAAGTCCAAAAATGATTAAAATCTTGGAACCCTTGAATTTAAACACTGCCCAGGAATTTCGCTTCCGCGATACCGCTTTTGCGATCGAATTTCTGCATCTGCGGAAGTCACTTAAACTCTGCCCCACCGCTTCTGCGGTCCAAATCCTGCATTTGCGGACGTGCTCCTGCGTAACAAGAATCGCTTATGTGGACTTCCAACGCCAGCTCACCCTCCGCTTCTACGGAACCAAACACGCATATGCGGGCTCGCACATGCGGAAAATCCTTTGCACCTGTGACCACTGGCCAACCTCTTAAGGTCCGCACCTGCGATCCCCTACTCTCTTCTGCGAGCTCGCACTTGCAATCAATCCCTCACAAGTGCGGTCACACCAGCAAATTTCCAGCTTCAGCACCTCTAAGTCCACAATTCAATTTGATTCCCATCCGAATCATTCTCGAGGACCCTGGGACCTCAACAAAACATACCAACAGGTCCTAAAATACGATACAAACTTATTCAAGGCCTCAAATCACATCAAACAACCAAATACACGAATCGCACCCCAATTCAAGCCTAATAAAAACTAAGGAATTCCAACTTCTACAATCGATGTTGAAGCTTATCCAATCAACACCGATCGACCTCAAATTTTACATACAAGTCATAAATGACATAATGGACCTACTCCAACTTCCGAAACCAAAATCCGAGCCAAGAAATTACAAAGTCAACCGTTAGTCAAACCTCTCAACTCTCTAAACATCTAATTTTTTGACTTTCGCCATTTCAAGCCAAAATCACCTACGGACCTCCAAATCACTATACAGACACACTCCCAAGTCCAAAATCACCATACAGAGCTATCAAAACCATCAAAACTCTATTCCAGAGTCATTTACACATAAGCCAACATCCGGTCAACTCTTTTAACTTAAGCTTCCAACCTTG